>NC_084973.1:5151109-5451109 GCF_963691925.1 Scomber scombrus
CAAAAGACACACACTGATGCATTTGTATAATGCAGCGTAGTTACAGTGTCCTCAGTGACCATTTCTAGTTTGAAAAGTGGTCCCTCGCTTTCCGCTACGTAGCCAAGATGGCAACCATTAAGAGCGTGAAGTGTCTATAGTTCCAGACTCAACTTTTTGACCATTTTTAGTGCACCATCCAGGTACTCATAGTGCATTGCATTTTTTTATGCTTCTAAGTGTGAACACACTTATGCACTCAAAATAATAAGTGTAAGTACAGAAGTACAAGATTTGAGACACAGTTTTTTTGTGAACAGCAGTAAAAAAAAATAAACAAATGATGATAATAATAATAATCATAATAATAATAATGGGCTTAGTTTAATTATTTATTTATTTTGACTTTCATGGTTATAGTACATATTCTGTCTGTATTCGCTCCTATGAATAATGCCTCATTTATTTATTGAATATTGAACACTTTGGATCTCTGTAGTTAAGATTCTGTGTTCTTATTAGGGCTGGGTAAAAAAATCAATTTAATCGATTTTGGATCGATTTCATTTAAATGTTGCATTATCGATTCATAGGGTATGAGATCGATTTTTCCCCATGAATTTCTTTTTTTAAATATGAAAATAGGGAAACAAACAGATATACAACGACAGGGATTACTTTAATAAACAATGCCTTGCAGTGATGGAATGTTGTAGTTCAAGTACACTTTCACTTGCAATTCCTTTTCTAATTTCAAAATTGCACTTTTGAGACTTGAGACAATTTTGTTGACAGCGCAAGTTTAAACTGTCCAATTTACAAGTTTGCACTTAAAACCTGTTGTTTAATGTGAAGAGAAAAAATAAAGTTCATTTATATTTTGTAACACAGTTGAGCCATTTTCATTATTTAAGAGCAAATTGAATCGAATCGAATCGTGATTAATCGATTCAGAACCTTATGAATCGAAATCGAATTGATTTAAGAAATTGGCCACGATACCCAGCCCTACTTCTTATACATTAAATCCAACAAATCTAATGCGTTCACAGGTAAAATAAAATTCAAACAAATTACTTGTGAAAGCTATTTGGCTCCAGGTCTCTCCCATATTGGGAGTTACAGATAGAAAATCCTGATTGATTGACAGCTGTCATCCACTCTCCACGCATGTCTCTGGATCTTGTCCTGCCTGCCATCCACTCGATCGAATGTCTGTGGTGAGGACAACAAACCATAGCATCCCCATCAAAGCCGACTCCGTTATTCTGTGTCATCTCACCTACTAGAAGCGATCAAGTGTTGAGCTCAGTCTGCAGCTTTTTGATGCATTTCACATTCAGTGCTGCGGAAACATCACCTTTAAATATCAGCTGCTCGTCATAACCTGGTTTCAGGGCTTTTGTGTTTGTTTTATTATAAGTATTAGTATTATTATTTAGAGTACTGTTCAAATGTAGTACGTTGTAGAAATTAGTGTTTTTTCCAGGATGTTTTGGTTGAGACTGAGAAGTTGTAGCAGCTTGAAATTACAGCTGAGGAAGTGCCTGTCGTAATTACCAACAGTCTTGATTTGTTTGTCACTTCAGTGATAGGCTTCTTTAAAAAATAACAGGCACAGTCAGCATCCAATCACACCAACTGTTTCCTTCTCATATGGCCTTATATAGCTGACTCCATTGTGGAGCCTGGGGATTTACCCAGTTGTCTGCTACCAACCAAAATATAAATCATTTTATATCTGTTTTCATTAATAGAACGTAATATGGTGTTGTCATTTGATGCAAACATTTGCTTTATTTTGTTTGTGTGTGTGAAGCATCCATAAATGTGCTGTACCTTGTTTTACCACTGTTTTCCCCCAAGTAGATCGCAACAAGGTGTGACCAGGTGGGGAACCCCCCTATGCCACCCTGACCCACACCCCGACCCCTCCTCCTTACCCTGTACCCAAACCTTCCCCTAACCCTTTTCCCCCGAAATCCAACCCTGTCTAACTCCCATTCTTCTTATACTTAAATGAGCTTCATGTATAAAGAGTTAAACCCATAAATCCAGTGAATCAAATGTCTTTTAAACACAACAATAACATTTGTCTGACAGCTTTCAACTGAAACCTGCCTCTACCTACCAAAACCACTAAATGGTGTACTCCCCCTTTTGTGCAAAGAATTCCATATCTAACATTCATATTTTCACGTCATTGATCGTAACTTAAATAAGCAACAAAGTTATTTTAAATGACTTAAATGCTTGTTTTAATAATACATAATTTAAATAGTTTAGACGATTATATTTGTATATTTCAGTTTGAAAAGAAACTTGTCATTTAAAGGTCAGAGTCTTGTCTTGTTCACTCTCTCTTCCCTCACATCAGCCACCTCCTCTCTACCTGAGTAACATAAAGTACTTTGTACCTTAGTAATAGCTTGCACAAGCACACACACACTGCCACACTAATCAGCAGCAAGTGCAAGGTTATCAGGGGAGGTGAAGGATGAATAACTGCAAAGTTGTGAGTATTCATTTAGACTTTTAACAAATCAAAACCTGTCCTTTAAACTATTTTGTAACGCTGCTGGCTTGCTGAGTAATGTAATCCATACTTTTCAGGATAAATAGAGAGAGAGAGAGACTCTAGAGTCTAGTAAAGGTAAAAATAGAGCAGTGCTGAGACAGTGGAAGAGGGATTTTGTTTTCAGGGCCCAGCTCTCTGTTCTTGTTCCAGGAAAATGATGAACAGTTGTGGCCTCAGCCATGTCTGAGCCAGATGTCCTCATTATCATTTGAACCCTCACATCCCCCTCAGCGTCTGACAGACTTTTGTCACATTTTAGCCTCTGTAAAGAGTCCAAACTCCCATTCTCTCCTGCCTCCACAGTACATCAGGGGGTTGAGCGGTGTTCTTTGAAAGCTATCAGAATATCTAATGTGGTTGTTCCTTTAGCCATCATTGTAACTGTGTGAGTGTATGGTCTAAAGAAAGAAACTGAACTAAAAACTGTGAATGCATGCTAGACTAATGTGCATCATAGCATGGAAGTTGTTGCATGTGGTTGTGGTTGGAGTGAAGGGACGTCATGAGGCTACAGAAAAAGACAAAAGCAACGTCGTCATATCACATAGATACCATGCTGTTTGTAACTGCAGTGGTTCACAATGTGGAGGGCAAATTAGTTTTAGGAGTTTCTAGAGAGCCTGAAACTGTTGACTATGGGGCCGTTTCCACTACAGGAACTGTGGGGTAATTTTACGGGGCTGTGACCGTTGGCGTGTGTCTCCATAGCAGGAACCGCCCCCTGAAGTACAATCTCCTGGAACTTTTACGGGAGAAAAAAGACGCCCTGCCTTTACAGATTGACATTGTGTTGCGTTGTTGCAGAAGTCGAGCCTGGTTCAGTTTATTTGCCAAATGAGCACTTCACAGCTTGCTGAGCCCTCTGCAGTGGCACCACGACTGCACCAATGCACTGCAGATATTCAAATTTGATTCATGCAGAGCCAATGTCAGTCTGAATGCCGCCTAACTCTGGGCATAGCTCAACTCACAGCCAACCTTGAAACTTTCAATCGTATTACATGGTCATCATTTGCTCAGTTGTCATGGAGATGTGTCTGTTGAAATGCAAGAACAGCAGCGGTTATAATCTCATCCTTAGCACTTTAAGAACTTCACGTCCATGTTGGCTCAAAGTTAATCACCACATTGTGTTCCTGACCTTTGAAATAACTACTTGACAAAACAACCCCAACTCACTACTGAGCAGTATGAACTTTAAGGAACATTATTGATTTTCTTTTTTTTTGGACACTTTGGAGAAGCCAACAAGCTCTAAACACAACACTAATGTATGATCACTTTAGTTGTGCATATCATATTAGCATAAAGTTGCAGATTTTACACTTTGTTTAGGTGTAGTCTTCATTGACTCTGAAGAAATCTGGCTCAGCTACTTAATGCTCCTCTGTGTTCACCTAGTCACTGACTGTCTGTGAACCAGGCTGCAAAACCCCCAAAAATGAGGTGAAAGAGTCTACTGTGGTCGTAATTCTCTGTGTTTTTTTAATTTATTTTTTACTATGGAAAACACCTTACCAATGGCACTTGAGTAAGGTGGACATTGAGACTTTTTGTCCTCCCACTTTCAGGTGTTATGATAATAAAGAGGTCATGTCTAAGCCTGGTAAGCCTTACATGTTGGACCTTTAAAATTTTTTATAATCCCAACACGGAGGACAGTGAGTATTATTGCTGCCAGTTGATTAATAATCTGACCAAAAACAA
Source organism: Scomber scombrus (assembly GCF_963691925.1). Classification (NCBI taxonomy): domain Eukaryota; kingdom Metazoa; phylum Chordata; class Actinopteri; order Scombriformes; family Scombridae; genus Scomber; species Scomber scombrus. The sequence continues at coordinate 5,155,374 of NC_084973.1, forward strand.
CCTTGGGTCCTATTTTTTGTGATAGTGCAACAGACAGCATATGGACAGTTGAAATTCAATCAATCAATCTTTATTTATGTAGTGCCAAATCACAACATAAGTCATCTCAAGGCACTCTACATATAGAGCAGGTCTAGACCGTACTCTTTAATTTAAAGAGACCCAAGAAGAAGAAACCTCAGGCAGAACCGGACTCTAAGTGGGCAACCATCTGCCTTGAACGATTAGGGTTTTTGGGAGAGAGAGAAAGAGAGAGGGAGAAGAGAGAGACAGGATAAGTAAATAGGAGAGGGAGAGAGGAGAGCAAGGCACAGTGACAAACAATCAAACAGTCAAAAAACAAGCAAATAGATGGCACAAAGTGACTTATTGGTGTTTTTCAAGGAAAATGGGTTTTAGACATCTCAGAAAATATATCTGTTTTTGGAGTAAAGTCATTCTAAGAAAAACTATATACTGACAGTACCAGATTAGTCCTTGAAATATAAGTAAGTCATTTCAATTAAACACTCTCCAACCAAAATCGGCACCGAATATAATGTTTAATGTGGTTAAAGCCTCTGTGTTGATCTTTTAAATGAATGGGGATGATTATTAAAGTAGGCTTGTTTATACTGTACGGCAGTACTGATACATTGATAAATCAGCAGCCTCTGAGAAGTGCCACACCAGAGCGTAGTGCTGTTACACATGGCCTTTCACTTTGTTAACCTTTATTAAATCGGCTGAAATTCACACCAGGCTTCTGTGAAATAGTAACACACACCTGTACACACATCAGACTGACTATGACACCATTTACAAGGTGAGATAGGCTACAATAGAGTTATGCTGAAATAGCATTGGTCTGATAATGACTATTATGTCATCCAAAGCTAGATGTCCCTACACTTCAGAATTCATTCTGGCAAAGCTGTGTCTTACATATTCAAAACTGAACAGCAACTGGATGGATTAGTAATATAAAATTATGGATTAGTACAATTTTAAAAACACATACAATAAAGTAACCTTCATGTCATTACTGTTAAGGGTCTAAACAGAAGCTCAAACACAGTTTTTTATCAATCCCATAGCGTGTTAGCGTGGTTGACCAAAAGAATTTGGCTCTTTTATTAAAAGATAGCAAGATATGGCCTTGTGACATGTGCTCTCTGCACATTTTATGTGACTCTATCCTTGGAAATGTGTTTCTTATCATCGTTTTCAGGGTCTCTTGATGTGCTTATTCAGCAAAGGCCTATCAGGAATGATAGCCCCACAATATTTGACACTTTGTCCGAGATTTTAAAGAACTTCTTATACGTCAGAAGATTTTTGGCTTATCCCTCCTCAGTGGCCAGGGTTGCCATTTGTCCTTGAAGACTTCCTGCCAATCTTTTCCATCTTCTCTATGTCCCAGCTTACAACATTACTTATTTTAAGGATTCCTTGTACTTCATTGAATGTACATGGTAACCTGTGTTAGTTTCACTTAATCATGTTCCCAGTTTTAGTCTGGATTGGCCTAAATCTAGAACCAGGATAGTCACTTTTTGGTACATGTTCAAATCCAACAGTAAAACAATGAACTTATTCCAGATAGTATACTGGAAGCAGTGTTTGCTGACATGCTGGAATTACCAGGAGAATTGGATTATACCTCTCATCCCATTAGGGCCTGTTAATGAAGGTCAAATCAAACAGTTCTATTAGGTACAATATGCATACTGTAATGTCATTTACAGTTAGTTAGTTCAGACCTCACGCTGTTTTTACCTTTTCATACAGTCACTGTGTTAGATTACTGTAGTGATTCCCAACCTTTATTGTTTGAAACCCTTTGAGGGATGGAATATCTTCTTGTGGTCCCTCATCACTAGTTACATGTCAATCAGCTGTGCAGTTCAACTTAAGCATTTTTATTTCTTATTGTTAACAAATCTCATGTCCAGAGCCATAACAACAACAAACTTATCCTACTTACAAGTATAGTGTGTATATCCAATCGTATTCCTATGTGCCTCCATTGTTGTCCAAGAAATATTAAGAACAAATCAGTTAGTCACAGCGCTGCACAAGGTGACATGTTCCTCTGTTCCTGAAGACAGTGGTTACTGTAAATTGTTAAGAAGCTCAGCACATGAGTTGACAAAGTCAACAAAAAATCACCACCCTTATCCTTTAAGTGTCATAGGAGGAATCTTTGAAAGTCCATTGCAGATACTATTTTCAAAGAACAATTCTCACTTTCTGACCAATAAGCTCTTAGGATGTTAGTACTTTGACCTGTGTATTCAGCATTCAGGTGTTAGAAGCCTTAGTGGAGGGCTGAGTGATATATTGAGTACATTTCATTAATTAGAATTTTCAGTCAAAAATTGACTTCGTAATAACCGGCTGCAGTTGCTGTCCTGAGTCATGACAGTCACGTAAACTCTGATGACACTTTCTATTTGATATATAGTCCACTATATTTACTGTCTGCCATTGTATTTGAGTATCCAAATTCGGATTACCTATGTAGTGCCCATGCAATGTATTTAATACTTTAATACTTTAATACTACAATGTACAGTTGGCCCGATCTATATTTGTCAGTGATGATGCAATATATGTTATATAATAATTTATAAGGGGCCAAAATGCCAAGTTACTGCTATTACAGTAAGAACATTGGAATAATCAATACAAATTGTACAATATACAGTTTATTCAAACATCTCATTTCAGACAACGACTGATGATTATTTTTTTCTAAATGTGCCTTTGTCCTCTTGTGTTTTATCGCTGAATCAGCTCATTTGCCTAAATGTTTGTTTTCTTTTAGGCGGCAAATTTGTTTTAGATCTTTATCACCGAGATCTTAATCAGTGAGATGCCCGTCCAAGACATCTTGATGATTAAGATTCCTGATGCACAGTCCTAAGTGTGACCATACTTTGCATGGAGAACAATGTGTCCTCTTTAAAACAAAAAAGGACAAAATGAATATTTCTTTGCATTAATATTTGCATGTGTTCAGGTAGAGATTTTAGACCAATTTAGTTCATGTAAACCTGGATTACATGATACACACAGGTGAATGGTGAGGAGATGCATGTTCCTGTGTGAGGTCATCTGTATTGTGGAGTGTGTACTGCTTAGGAATAACATAACAACTGTTGCTTAGACCTGATTAGTGTCATTATGTATGTATGTATGGTGTCAAACATTATAGTATGATACTTTACTATTTTATAATTGTTGCTTTTAAGGTTTTGTTTAGAATTAGACGTTCTGTTCTACTCACTGTATTACTAGCAACTATAATAGTGGATCAATTAATTGAATAGATTGTTTTCTGTGTGTTCATTCTGTTGCTAATACACTGTGTACATACTCACAACAGCTCAATTCAACTGAATTTAGATGAAATTAGAAATGTTATAGTGTGGGTAGGTGTATTTTTGAACACTGTCCAGAGCCAGGCTAGCTGTTTGCCCCTGCTTCTAGTCTTAATGCTAAATAAGGCACATCCTGAGTCAAGCTCCGTATTTAATTAACAAACGTGAGATAGATATCAATCTTCAAATCTCACTCTCTGAAAGAAGAACATGTGTATTTCCCACAAATGTAAACCATGGAGTCCTTTCTATATTTATTTGTGGTGTACTTTGGTACATCAGAGTAGTCCCCGTTGGTTATATTGCCATTAAGAGTCACTCGCTGGTTTCTGCAGACAGATGTGTCTTCACAGAGGATTATAAAAAGTTGTCCCCCCCCCTCCCTCCCTTAAAATACATTTTAAAATTCATATAGTCACCATGTTCCCGTGGTTGTCAATCCGCACTATCACTGTTTAAAGAAAAGAGTTGAAGTTTGACTTCTACCACAGTGCTTGGTCAATGAATATACCACCACACATCACACATGACCCTTTTCTGTCTGCCCAGTACTAGTGATTGCCCTGAGCACTACACCTTACAAATAGCACCATGCACAAACCACAATACCTTACATTACAATGTTTCCAACTAGACTTCCCATTTTCCCCATTGATGTGTTTTTGGTGATATTCAGAGAGTCTATTGTTGTTTACCTCATAAACCCAGCTGACTATCATGTTAAACTTTAGTCTTAAAAAATCTCCCAGTTTATCAATATCAGTAACACATGAAGACATTGATGAAATACAGTACATGATGTTTGTAGATCATTCTTTGTATAGTCTAACTGCGTTTACTCTCCACAGGGGGACCAAAGGCAAAGACATCAGCACGATCAAGTCTCTGAGGGTTCTCCGAGTGCTCCGGCCTCTCAAGACTATCAAACGCCTGCCAAAACTCAAGGTTCTGCTCCGGTGTTGCTCTGTTTCATTTTAATTTATGGAGATGTGGTGGCAGGGCTCAACTGTGATAAAGGCTCAGTCATTTCCTCAAACAGCTGCTCTCTGTAGTTTCTAGCAAACATTACTCAAACAGGAGGAAATGGTGCATTTATTGGGGCCTATTTGGAGATTCACATTTCAGACTGGAGTCTGCACTGCCCACAAACTCAACTGACCGGTTTGCTGAAGGAAGTCTTGAATTCATTTTGGGTTTACTTCTTTTTACAGGATTTTTTGACATTAAAAAAAATATAGAATTACACCAGACTCATCCTACAAAAAAGTATAAATAATTATTTAGGAGTGATACTAAACATCATAGTAGTGCTCTGTTTTATAAGGCACAACGATAAAGCTTTTGAAGCCAAATCAGCTGTACTCCAGAGAGTTGAGTGTGCCTACAGGTGCAACAGAGCATACATTTACCACACCCAACCACATCCATCAATAATACTGGTTATGGTCAAATTAGCTAATTAAAATGACTGTTTTTAGCCTGGTATGAAGTCACTCTTAAAAAGGACTCTGCAATCTAACATTAATATTGTGTATCCTTTGCTGAAGAGCCGTCACTGTTTCCACAAGTAGCAATTACAGGATAAAGTAAGCAGAGTCATAAAGTAATCAAATTGTAGCAATATCTGAGGTTTGCTAACATTAGTCACCACAAGCTGCTGGTCATAGCAGAAAAACCTTTTACACTGTCTCAAATCACATACTTCTGTGTAGTATAGTGTGTATATTCTAACCCTAACCCTTACTTGCGTAGCGTTCAAATTTCGACAGGGTAGTGTTAGGGTTAGGGTCTCAAATCAAACCGCCATTGGGCACTTACCGGAAATGTCGGTTAGCTAGTTAGCAAGCTAGCGTTAGCATTCCTGTTATCGACTGCTAAATTAACCCAATTAACCTACTGATGGCTTACATTTTGACAACAGTTTAGTTGTGCTTGGTGCAAAAGTGACTGTATAATTTACATCTGTATAACGTGGTGATGTTCACTGTAGTTACAATCATCCGCCATTTACTGTTTGAAAAGTGGTCCCTCCCTTCTGCTATGCGACCGTTTGGGGAGAGAAGTGTCCATAGTTACACACTCAACTTTTTGACTATTTTGAGTGCATCATACGGGTACTCATAGTGCACTGCATTTTTCCATACTTCTCAGTATGAACGCACTTATGCACCCAAAATATTAAGTGTAAGTACAGACCTATTAGATTTGAGACACAGCATGAGCGTAGTGACCTGAGCCAGGCTGTTTTATTGCTTAGGAATTCAACTTTTCATTTGTAACAGGAAGAATCTGCTATTTAGTCTGTCAAACATTACATTGAGTAAGGGACTCAAGTTGGGGTAGTTTAATGTTGACGTTATTTGTCTTTGTTGGACTGTTGTTAACATACTGCATGCATTTGTGATGTGTGTGTGTGTGTGTGTCTACAGGCTGTTTTTGACTGTGTGGTCAACTCCTTGAAGAACGTGCTGAACATCCTCATCGTTTACATCCTCTTCATGTTCATCTTTGCCGTTATCGCCGTTCAGCTCTTCAAGGGGAAATTCTTCTTCTGCACAGATGAGTCCAAGGGCTTGGAGAAGGACTGCAAGTTGGTCTACAATCCCACACTTCCACATTTCTTATCTTACAAACTTTGAAGCTGTAGATGGTCATTGTCGGCGTGTTCAAAAGCAGACCCTGTACCTGTCTAACACCACTCAGTTTTAATTCTGCTTTCATGTCTTCCAGAGGGCAGTTTCTAGACTATGAAAAAGACGATGTGGCTGCTATGCCCAGAGAGTGGAGGAAATATGAGTTCCATTATGACAATGTGCTGTGGGCCTTCCTGACCCTCTTCACTGTGTCCACCGGGGAGGGCTGGCCAACGTAAGTGCAGCTACAACTGTCATAGTCTTATGATTTGACCCCTGACAAAACAGGTTTAGTTAAATATCATTTAAGTGTTAAATTAAAAGTTAGGTCGTTGTCACAAGCAGAAAAAGAATACAAAGTGTTTTGAAGCAAGACTTTACAGAGTGGAAATGTCACTGTGCTTTGTTGTCCTTGCAGAGTCTTAAAGCACTCTGTTGATGCTACCTTTGAAGACAAGGGTCCCAGTCCAGGCTACCGGATAGAGATGTCCATCTTCTACGTGGTCTACTTCGTGGTCTTCCCTTTTTTCTTTGTCAACATCTTCGTCGCTCTGATCATCATCACCTTCCAGGAACAGGGCGACAAGGCCTTGTCTGAATGCAGCTTGGAAAAGAATGAGGTAAAGCAAAGACACGACAAACAACTCTGACCTTTATGTTATGTTGACCGATGTCTTTTTATGCAGCGATGTCATCGATGTCTTCACCATGTTCAAAAGTTATGAATGGACTTGGGAAGGCTGATGTAACTTTTCACAGCAGGAGGCACCAGAGACTGAAAACTAATTATCTTCAATGCATCCACCGACACATTCTGCTTTAGTGCACTTCCATGAAATGAGAAGCCAAAGAAAATAACAGGGAACAAAATCTAAAACTTTTCTACTTATCTTTTTAATGGAGGTAAATGTTTAAAGCTTTGGTTAAAGGTCCTCATCAGTACACTCAAACACATTTGTCTATGTCGATTATTACGACTATAATTAGCAACTTGATGAGTTACTAACAATACCTCTGTGTTTGTGTTACAGAGGGCCTGTATTGATTTTGCCATCAATGCCAAGCCTCTGACACGCTACATGCCAGAGAACACCCAGTCCTTCCAGTACAGGATGTGGAAGTTTGTGGTCTCACCTCCGTTTGAGTACTCCATCATGATCATGATCGCCCTGAACACTGTGGTACTGATGATGAAGGTAAGAACTGTTGAAGACGGTATTCACGCTGTAGGTTTGACTTGCAGATAAAAGTGTTAGATACACACAGGTGTACATTTAAGGAAAAACCTTGAATAAATACCCAGCCAGCATGTCCATGTGGGCCCCACAACGTTAAATTTGGGCTGCAATATGGGTCCCATGTGGGTTCGTCCGCAGTTTCCATGGTGGAAAGCAATGTGTAAGACAGCGCTCTCCACCAACACCATCATCATCTTTTGGAAGAATGGTGTTCATCCCTCCAGTAGAATTCACAGACTGTAGAATCAATGCCAAAGCACATTAAAGATGTTCTGGCAGCACATCAGGACCCAACACCATATGAAGACACTTTATGTCGGTTTTTCCTTTAATTTGTCCCCTGTCTGTATTTATAGTCTCAAATCCAGTTTCAGCCGAGTCAGCAATGTCCTAGAATCATAAGCTCAGACACATCATTTCGCACTTTCTATCCCACATTCAGGAAGGAAAATACCTGTTGTTTCTGTACAGGAGAAAAGTGAAAAAAAACTTCCTTTTGTCTTTCAGTTCCATGGAGCTCCAGACTTCTATGAAGCCATGCTGAAGAACCTCAACATTGTCTTTACCACTCTATTTTCTCTGGAATGTATCCTCAAGATCATTGCTTTCGGCCCACTGGTGGGTAACATTCACAAAACAACAGCGAATATCACAAATAATCAATATCAACTAATGACTTTGAGCTGTTGTCTCTCAGAATTACCTAAAGGACGCCTGGAATGTGTTTGACTTTGTGACAGTGTTGGGTAGCATCACTGACATCCTGGTCACTGAAATCAAGGTAAGAGCACCCTCCCTTACACACTCCATTACTCACTGCAACAAAGCTGAAAACACTGTATCTATACAACGCTGCTTTCATGGTAATGAGCCGTGGCAGGGAGCGTCTGCAGCGCAAGCTTTGTGCAAACAAGCTAACTAGGCACATCAGCAAAGACAATCACATGGCACCAGCCCAGAAAGGGATGGAGACGAGGGCTGTTGTGTTGATAGGATGGATTTATCATAGAGGGTTTACAGGAACTCTTAGTTCATAGTAAACTTTAATGTGTGCTTCACAGTTTGTGTTGTTTGACAGTTTCAGTGCTCTTACATGCTCTGTTTACATGTGTGTATTGTGAAATAACCTATGACTGATTTACATGTGTGTATTTGTTGAGCTCTATCACTTTATGTTGTACAATATGACTGTTCTCTTGTGTCTTCTTCTTTCTCTTACACTCTCTCTCTCTCTCTCTCTTTCTGTCTTCCTCTTCCTCTTTATATCTCTCTGTCTTTGTCTCTCCCCCGCTACATTTTTCATCTTGTTGATTGTCGTCCCCGGTGCTCCCATGCTCTGGTCCAAATCATCAATAGACTACGGTGAGTGACAACGCATTCTGGTCTCTTGAATGTGACTTATAAGAGGACTGCAGTGATTGAGTATAACACTTTGGTTAAGTTGGGGGACAAGGTTATCTTATGTACTTCCTAACATAAATGTGATTGTGAATCAACATGTTGGTCTCATGTATGAAAACCTTTTCACAGAATACATAATACAGTAATTGATGTTTGGGGTTATTTAGGCATGGTGTCATTACATAATTTGTCCAGCAGAGCGCACTTAGAGTTCATAGTTCACAATACTGTTAGCAGATTGAGGGGTGGAGTTAGCATCACAGCTCTGTAGTGCAGACTTGGAGTCGTGTCTCGTCTCCTAGTAAGTTGGAAGCAAGTTTGTCAAATAAATACTGAGAAGTTAATAAACAATGACCCCGTCATTTCCCCTTTTCATTATTACTAATATAACATTAAGTCCATCCCTGACAACATGTACCTGATGCTTTTCACATGTTAGCTTTGTTAGCAGCTACAGTTTGTCAGTACAGTCAGTAATGTAGCAGACTTAAAGGTTAGCATCAGTAATGTAGCAGACTGAAAGGTTAGCATCAGTAATGTAGCAGACTGAAAGGTTAGCATCAGTAATGTAACAGACTGAAAGGTTAGCATCAGTAATGTAGCAGACTGAAAGGTTAGCATCAGCAATGTAACAGACTGAAAGGTTAGCATTAAAGCATCTTTCTGCAGCTCAGCAGACAGTGCAGCAGAGGACTGAATCTCGCTAAGTTGTGACCTAGCTAATGAGACACAATGCTGGAAAGTAAATAATCAACGTCCTCATCTCTTACCAACCAGAGTTAATCATTCATCGACATTAGCTGTTAGCCACATTAGCTGCTAGCCAACTAACAACATAGCTACCTCCATACAAATATGCGATCCAAAGTTAAGTTGAAACTAACAAGAGGCTTCAGTATTCTGAGTTATCTAAATAAAGTTGATATATTTTAAAGTTACAGTCTGTCTAGAGTGTTTTTGTTTATGTTTTTGTTTCTCCAGAATGTTCTTTGCCAAGCTACAGCAGAGGGTCACTTTCTAAAAGACACATGTAGGAGTGTGGAATGAAGCAGCTTGTTACTGAAGTTATAGAATGAAACACATACTATGTATTTATTTACACTTCTCCCACGTTAACTGTTGTTAGCTCAACTCGTGACATGTTCATCACTTAAAAACATTCAGGTTCCCATATGAATGTTGGAACAGGTTTTGCTGGTTGTAATCATTCCTTCAATTCACACTGCACATTCTGAAGTGCCCTTAGTGGAAATGATGGGGGCCAAAAAAAAAACTATAAAATGGTTTATTATCTGATGTGAATTAGATGGTTCAGCAGTCTGAGTTCAAGTCAAATCAAGTGAATATTTTCTAAATTCACGGTCTTTGTAGTTAGACATTTCCTCTTTGTGTTACTGTCTCTACACCTCAGTTCAGCATGGAAACACAAGGAGGTAATGTACAAAAAGCATTATATGGTAATCCACTTGATACCTCTGGATCTGGCTCCTCCAGACTGCTTAAGTAGTCTGGAGGAGATATCTGATATAAGATTCAGATAAACTTTTTAATCCATTTTTTCAGAAAACAAAGACAGTGAAGATTGTCCCCCATCATTTGCATTGGAAGTGCAGCAGCAGGGAATGTGTTACCAGTCCATCTTGACAGAAGGAGTGATTACTATTGTTTTGAAAGAAAAATGTTAACCTGTCCTGTAATGGGGATCAGTATGTCACCTCTGTGCTAGTTTGTAGGCGACTGAATAAGTAAGTGTTGATAAAAGTGTCTTTATCAGTGAGTGATAATGTGTTTGCTAAGTGCTTGATGTTGTGTTCATGTCTAACAGGACAGACTGTTGAACCTGAGCTTCCTGAGGCTGTTCAGAGCCGCTCGGCTCATCAAGCTGCTGAGGCAGGGTTACACCATCCGCATCCTGCTGTGGACCTTCGTCCAGTCCTTCAAGGTGCTCACACACACTAACTGACATGCTCACACATATATTGCATATAAATAGTAAATAGACTGTACTTATGTAGTGCTTTTTCTAGTCTTATTGACCACTCAAAGTGCTTTTACACTACATGTCACATTCACCCATTTACACACATTCATACACTGATGAAAGGGGCTACCACACAGGGTGCCAACCTGCTCATCAGGAGGAACCTAACTTTCATCCACACATTCACACACCATTAGCGCAACCATTGGGAGCAATTTTGGGGTTGCTCGAGTACACATCGTCACGTTGACTGGAGGAGCCGGGAATCAAATCGCCAATCTTCCGATTAGTAGACGACCCGCTCTGCCTCCTGAGCCACAGCTGCACCCACATCCTCATGCACCCACAGTCACTCCCCGCACACACAAACTCAAACATGCTGACAGGAATCATTTTGAGTGGATATTAATAATTGAATGTGTTTTGGTTTTCTTTTGTTCCCTTCAGGCCCTGCCTTATGTTTGCCTGCTGATTGCTATGCTGTTTTTCATTTACGCCATCATTGGGATGCAGGTGGGTGACACACACTGTCTGTTGTGGTCATAGAGGACATGAGAACCATACAGTGGTACAGTGACCTGGTCTGAATGTGGAAAAACATTTGCACATTGCTAAGACAGTAAAAATCCACTTGTATCTCTATTGTAGGTTTTTGGCAACATTGATCTGAATGAGGACACAGCTATCAATCACCACAACAACTTCCGCACTTTCCTCCAGGCTCTCATGCTGCTGTTCAGGTATACACTTTATTATGTACTGCATACACCTTATTGAGAACACAGAGGTTCTCTACAAAAAAAAACTGTCATCACATGGATTTTTGAAAGGGGAAACAGTCTGGTGGGTAGTGAACATCATATCACACAATATCATAGCAGCCATATATAAGTATATCCTGAGAGTCATCTGTTAGGTAGAAATGTAGAGCGCAGAAGACGATTCAATCTCTTTCTAAGACTCTAATCATTATCCTCAAATAATCAAACCTGGAAAGAAACCCTCTGACTATACATCGTATTGTAGCTGGTCAAGTATAAGCTGCTTTAAACTATTTTATATACTGTTGGGTAAATGAACCCTTACATACTGTTCAGGGTCAAATTTGACCCATTTTTAGAGTTGTTAAAACACCCTATACACATTTATTGTAACTGGACTTCTCCTAATGTGATCCACAGTATACAAAAATGGAAATATAATGGAAATTGTAACGAGTTATTGATAGGGATGTCCGATATTATCGGCCCTCCGATATTATCGGCCGATATTCACTTAAAAATGTAATATCGGGAAGTATCAGTATCGGGTTTTTATAACCGATATTTGTTCTGTAGGCTTCAGCATTTCCGAGCCTGCATGAACGCAGCATGGGACGTTTACCCGCACGCGCTTGATGACGTATAACAACAACACGCTGGACTCGTGGGTTGCTAACCGTGGCTAACCGTGGCTAACAAGTTCATAGCGTCCACCGCCATGTACACGAACACACAAACACAAACGAGGTTTACCTCGTCGTTGTCATTTTCTCTGTTATGCTTTCGGTGAGTCGCCTCTGTGACGTCACCGTCAGAGTCCGGTGGGTCCTAATTGGGTCCTACTCTGCTGGAGACACAACAGCTGCGAGGAGCGAGCGAGAGAACGTTCCTGTAAAGGTCCCGCCTCCAGAAACGGGGTTTAAGGCAGATTTTTTTCTTCTGTGTCGGAATGTTATGTTGTTACCTAATAGTTTTGGTGTAAAAAGCCTGCAGATAACGGTATCAGAAATTAAGAGTTGGGGAATATCGGAATATCGGATATCGACAGAAAAGTCAATATCGAGCATCCATAGTTATTGAGTATGAGGAACACACAATGCTCCTTCTGCTCTGCCAGACAGTGTGTGTTCAGCAGGCCTTCAGGACAAGAGCAGAGACAAGCTCCAGTAAACAGCTACACATCCTCAAACTCTGCAAAGAGCCATTCTGTTCCAGAGACTATGCAAGTTGTATTAGAATATACGGTGGAATTAAATTTACCATGCATGGCTGGTACAATCTGAGATCCTCTGCACGTTTAGCTGTGGCCAATTGAGTCTCGTATTTAGGAAGTGAATTATTCATTGCATCTGAATTTCTGTAAATACTTGAATATCAACCATGAAGCTTACACAGAAAAAAAGCAGCATTAACACCTGACGATGTCATCAGGCATGGCAAATTTCTCATTTCTATCCCCAAAACTGAAACTGCAATCCAAACTAGGGCTGGACGATATGGACAGAATCCACTATCATGATATTTTTTTTAAAAGATTTTTTCGGCATAGACACCTTTTATTGACAGTAGAGAGACAGGGAATCACGGGAGAGAGAGGGGGGTGTGACATGCAGCAAAGGTTCGCCTGCCGGGACTCGAACATAAGATTCTTGATGAATAATCATCAGTAATGTGGATATAATGACTAAGTAGATAAAGGCAGATAATAGAACAGTCTGTTAAGCTCAGAAAAAATTACATTTTTACTGTAATGCAGCCTTTAAAAGCAGGAAAAGACACTTATTCCATATCACCATATTACCATATTCTAAATCTAAGACGATGTATATAAAATATCACAATATCGATATAATATTGATTTATTGCCCACCCATAATTCAAACTATAAAATTAAAAACTCTCATGAAATCTTCTCTGAAATTCAAAGCACGGTGCAGATTTCATCCTCAGCACCATTACTTGACTGATCCAGAGTAAAGGATGATGGTTTTACTGGTAAAGCATGAACTGGTGCTTGTATCTACGATATCTGATTGTCTTCGGGTCCAACAGGCATCACAGTAACATTAATCACATGTAATTCAATGATCTATCAAGAAACAGCACAGACCACCAACACAAACACAACCACGTCTGTAAAATGTTTGTCTCTCTGTCTTTTCATGTGCATCAGGAGCGCGACGGGCGAGGCATGGCACGAGATCATGTTATCATGTCTGAGTCACCGAGCCTGTGACGAGCGATCGGGGAATCATGGGAAGGAGTGCGGCAGTGATTTTGCCTACTTCTACTTTGTCTCCTTTATCTTCCTCTGCTCCTTCCTGGTCAGTACTGAAACACAGCTACATGTTAATACTCACATAGTTCACATTATATAGTTCTTGTGAAGTTTTTGAAAACCATCCATTTTATTGCATCTGAAAGGAATATATACATATATATATTTGTACCCACCTTACTAATAAGAAAGGTGAGCTTTACACAATCTCCATATTGTATTTTAAAGCTTATCACAGTCAACATTTCTGCATAGACAAGTTAGCTGACACTGTTAGAAGCACTGCAGTCCAAACACCTTTATTCAGTTTTTTTTAAAGTTTTTTTTAATACTTTTCTTCCAGAATTTTGTACAGACAGAATATAGACAGCATCAATGCAATGGATAAGCTCATCAATCGAAGTTACACTATGGAAAAAAATGAATATGGTTGCATACGATATGTCAAAATAACTTAAATACAGGTTATATACTGTAGCATCCATGTTAAAACTAAAGAAAACAGAACAAACAAAAAGAGACAGGAAAGAGGAAATAGAAAAAATATATATGTGTATTAGAAAAAATCATAGAGAACTATGGAGTTATGAGTATGTCATCAGCGACTATAACAATATCATCATTGTTTATCTTAACTACAATATATCAAATACAAGACAAGTTATCACTTCTTTGTGAAAGCTATGTGTCCCATTTTTCCCAGAGGACATCTCCTTTGTGCTTTTGCAGTTCGTTCCATACATTGAATGTTTTCAATTATGACTTCCCATTGGTTGATAGCGGGAGGTTCCTCACAGAGCCATCATCTTGTTATGGCCTTTTTATTAACAGCTATAAAGATGTTTAGGAGGTATCTGTAAGGCTGGGTGATATGGACAGAATCAAATATCATGATATTTTTGACCAAATACCTCAATATCGATATTTTGACAATATTGTAATAATGACTATCAGTGCTTTCACAAAATATTTACACAATGAAGTTATTGATAAATAATCATCAGTAATGTGTTTATAATGACTAAGTGGATAAAGGCAGATACTAGCACAGTCTGTTAAGCTCAGAAAATGAAATTTTTACTGTAATACAGCCTTTAAAAGCAGGAAAAGACACTTATTCCATATGACTATATTACCGTATTCTAAATCTATATCTATCTTTAAATATCTATGAAATATCATGATATCAATACAATATTGATTTATTGCCAGGCCTAGGTATTTGTATCTTGGTAGCTCTAAGTCCATGTTTCCCTGGTAAAAGGATAGGCAGGTGAATTTAACATCATAATGTAAGACCTCTCTGATAGTACTGTGAACTCCTTCTCAGAGGGATTTAAGAATGGGGCAGCCCCTAAATATGTGTGTATGGTCTGCCACACAGTGACCACAGCATCTCCAGTACTTGGGTTGCAATCCTGTCTCTTCAGGACAGCTTTTTGATAATGATTGCAAAGTCTGAAGGCCCGGTGGGACCAGATGGCACAGAAAGGTTTGAAATGATTAGTGCTGGAAGCTTGCTGACTACTTGCAGGACTTTCTAATGAACTACTATCAGCTGCTGAGCTAACTGCTGACATTCAATCACAACGAAGTTGCAAACTAATCTTCCTCTGTGTTTCAGATGCTGAACCTGTTTGTAGCCGTCATAATGGATAACTTTGAGTACCTTACTAGAGACTCCTCCATCCTGGGGCCTCATCACCTCGATGAGTTCATCAGGGTCTGGGCTGAGTACGACCCGGCTGCGTGGTATGTTCAAACCTTCCTCTGGGCCCAAAGAGAATAGCATACAAAGCGGAGTGAATAGACGCCCTAATCTTACTCCTCTCTTCCCCGTTTGAGACTAAGGTGACTGAGCGAGGTCCTCGCACAGAGGCCTCGTTCCAATACCTTGTTGTATGCAGTCAGCCACTGATGATCACTGTGATGTTTAAGCTGTCCTGAACGTTCTGTTTATTTATGTGCTTGTTCTTTTCCGCAGCGGACGGATTTCCTATAAGGACATGTACAATTTGTTACGTATTATCTCACCCCCACTTGGCTTAGGAAAGAACTGCCCTAATAGGGTAGCATACAAGGTTTGCAACCACCAGACATTTCCGTCACTAGGGTGCTTTGTGTACCTCTATGCCAAGAGACTTTTAACTGAATGGCTGTGCACCAATTAAATCGCCTTTTACACTAGCACCCGCCCCCTCCAAACTGACTGGCTTTGGTTTGATGATGCCGGAGTGGAAACAAAGCTTTCAAAGCCACGGTGTTGTCCCAACATGCCGCCTGCCAGGCCTGCTTCCTCCTGTCTGTAATGTTTAGACAGCAGATACAGTACATCCCATTTCTCCCTGATTTAACCCAAAAAAAACCATCACTGATCGCCACATTCAGATCTTAGAAGATACTCTAAATAAAGACATAAGGCATGTCATTCTGATCTTTTTGTCTGCCGGAGGAAAGCAAGGCTGTGAGTTAAAAAAAAGCCCCAAACTAAAAGCTCGGGCTGGCATTGAAACCTTTGTCTCCGTGCACCCTGGTTGAAGTACCAGGGGGATGTCTGTGAGCATGCCGAGGCAGACATCCCCATTACAATGCTGTCATTTCTCTTCCCTCTCATCAGCATCTCCTGTGTGTCGGGTCAAAGCCATCGTCCCCTCCTCTTTCTCTCCCCTTCCCTCTCCTACTCACCCTTGTTACCATCCCATGTTTCCTCTCAGGCAGCTCCACAGAGATGCATCCCCGCGCCCCGACACAGCGGCCGAGGATGGCATCCACCTCACATCCTCACTCCAAAGGAAATCTATTAACAACAGATTTCTGTTTTTTGTGCCTTTCCTTTACATTCTTCTCATTTTGTTTGATTTCTTCCCTTTTGTTCCTCTCCTCCTTCTCTAACTCCCCCCCCATCCTTCTCTGATTTTTGCATTTTGTTTGTTTCTTTTCTTTTTTTAAATTTTCCTACCCTGTGAAGTGGCCGTATCAAGTACCTCGATATGTATCAGATGCTGCTCCACATGTCCCCACCCTTAGGTTTGGGAAAGAAATGCCCGCCAAGAGTCGCCTACAAGGTAGACCCTCCTCCTCCTAAGCCTTCTTCCCTCTGCTCTCATTGGCGTGAACTCAAGCCAATGTCTGTGCTCTTCAGTGTTTCTTCCTTTCTTCACTTTGTTTTGCTAGCGCTCTGATATTTTTTGGTGTAAGCCCCCCACCCTCATAGTCCTGGTCTTTACTGCTGTGTGGGATAATACCCAACACTTCTAATAACAACACAGTAGACTTAAAGTTATGCTAATTAAAAGAAATATATATATATATATGTATATATATATACACATATATATATATATATATATGTTTACAAAAGACTCCCTTATGTCACTAATTCCTTTTGAATGGTACGCCCTAGTGGGGGTTTATTTTGTGGAGCAGTGTGCGTGTGTGTGTGTGTAGCTTCTGCTTTTCTGTGGGATAGCTACTTTCTGTGTGCGCTTTTCACTTTGTGGTTCTGTCTTTGCTGCCCATTCACTCATTCTTTCTCTCATCTCATGTCATCTCAGTCTGTCCACTGGTGGGAATATTTATGTCTGTGTGTGTGTGTGTGTGTGTGTGTGTGTGTGTGTGTGTGTGTGTGTGTGTGTGTGTGTGTGTGTGTGTGTGTGTGTGTGTGTGTGTTAGTGCTGCACAGTGTAAAGCTACATGGGAAATAACATCCATGTGAATAAAGCTAGATTCTACATGTTTTAGCTCAGACTGACTGAGAAGTTCAAATACAACAGAAGTTCAAATATAACATCTCCAACATTGTGTGAATATTTTTGGCATAGAATGAGCGTCATGCAAGAACATTGTTATATTTTTTTATCCTGAACCCTTTTTAACTTTCTCTCTGGGCTTCAATTTTTACTACTTGGATTTAGCAAAACTATCAACTACTATCAAATTCACTGTCATCAAACTGCTATATAAGACTGACTGACTGACACCGTCTGAGCTTAAAGTCCAGCTGCTGAAAATCAGTCATGCTAAACCAATCAATTAATCAATCAAACGTTATTTATTCAGCAGCTATCATTCAGGTTCATGTAGTTTAAAGTGCTTCACAGTTGATTGACAAGCCGATAATAATAATAAGAGACGTGTGTAGACCGAGGTCAACATAAAGAAATTGAATAAAAGCAAAGAGGAAATTACAAAGACTTGCTAATTCGATAAAGCAAAAAGTTCCATAGATGGGAGGAGAAGAGGAGCAGAGTCCTGTATGGGTCCCATTTTGTAAACCTGCAGTGCTTAAGACCACACCCGACCCGTTATCCAACAGCATCACTTATTAAATTTCGTACCTGACCCGCTTTAAATAGAACCAAAACCTGATCCCAACCCCTACTTAAAATCAGTCTTCTACATCCAATACAAAAAAATGCCCACTTGCTTTTCTTTTTCTCAGGTCTGGGAGGATGCATGCACCAATAAACTACATGATTTAAAAACATTTTTATCCGCTTGAATTGTGGGTTTATTGTTGTGGATGTTTTACTGAAAATATATATATTAGTGTTTGCAAGAATTACATCCTAAAAAAAGCTCAATTGTTGTACTTTAGACTCGTGATTTGCACGTGTCCGACTCGTACCCACGAATTACACAGTAGGGTATTTTTTAGAGCCCGACCGATACTGGATTTTTGGGGCCGATACTGATATTAGAAAGTAAAACAAATCCGATATCGACATATTGGCCGATAATCATATTTATACAGAATGTATATAAACACAATTTTTTTCAAAAAAACTAGTGATAAAGATATGTATTGGATGAATGAATGGGGGTCTGCTGCGTATGTCTTAACCACTGGACCACCTGTGCGCCATCTCTAATATTTTTCACTCTTTTCATCAAAATTTGCACGTCACCCACAAGTACCCGAACCCCTGCAGGACTGTGGTGAGGAGAATATCACAGTCACAAAAGACGACAAGAAAGTGTATTCCATTAACACTCTCAGAGCAAAGAAGATGTTTAACTGCACAGTTACCTGCATACAGACAGTGATGCTTTAGAATTTCCTAGCAACTACTGCATGCCAAAGTCTGCATACTAACACATATTTTTAAACCCAAAACACCATGATCCACATCGCCCTGACCAATAGAATGTTCATTTAAGATAAAACATATTTTAATTTTAATTTGGATCTCAAATCAGCTGTACAGTACTTATATGAATGTTTCTTGCATGAGGCCCATTGTCTCAAACAGCTATTATGTGTCAGTTTTGGAGTCTTTCTAATTGTGCAGCCTGTGGTTTTGTGTGTGTGTGTGTGTGTGTGTGTGTGTGTGTGTGTGTGCGTGCATATGCGTTTGCCCCTCAGCTCTCCATCCCCCCGTCTCATTCTGACTCTGGTCTTTCTTACTTTCTGCACTGCCACTGATAGCACATGTAGGTGAATGCTTTTTGTGTTCAGGGGAGCTCAACTCTTACAGCAACAATCCCGCAGCATCCAATGAAAGCATCCAATGGTGCCATTACCTGTTTTTTTTTTACGAACCAAGTCTTCTCCGCTAAGGCTGCCCACGCTTTGTGGAATGGACACTCTTTATTGCTAGCTGCCAGCGTACATGTAGAGCAACCCCTTCTCAACTCCCAAGTTGATGATTGCTAGGATGGCAACCACAGAGTCGAGCTCCTGCGACTGTCGAGGCACCTTCATGGTTATGCGTTTACATGCCTTCTCTCACTTTTTTTTCGGTCAATGTCAGTCTTGCACCAGTGCACTTTGACTTGCAGCGTAGTGCATACTGTAGCCAATAGCAGTGAATGTGAATGTCTAGTTTGTCTCTTCTGTATGTACTTGTTGAGAAAGCTTTTTGTGCGCTGAACGGAGTCAACACTTCCACTTATTTAACCAAATTTAGCAAATCACCTGTGAGCTACTTTAGGCAGCGTGAATCCTTATAAAGGTATCAGATGCACAGCAGCACACAGATTGATTTCTCTTGGGTGGACTTCTATGTTCTGATCAGGATGTTTGCTGTCGCTCAGTGATCCAACTTTCACCCCCCCCCCCACACGTCTCCTCTCCTCAGCGCCTCGTCAAAATGAACATGCCCATCGCCGACGACAACACCGTCCACTTCACCTCCACCCTGATGGCCCTGATTCGCACCGCCCTGGAGATCAAACTGGCCTCAGGTCAGAGAAACACACCACACATCATCAGAAAAGAATCATTGAAACAGACTAGCACTATATGAGTACTGTTTGCCTTGTAATGATCTAACACATATTACACAGTGTAACTTATTGAGGGTTCACACAGGGCCACACTGTCATGAATCACAGTGTCAAATAAAACTAAGTCTACCTACAGTTATACTGGAAGTAGAGATTATAAGGCATCATAAGATTTTAACACATTGGAAGTGAACAATAATTATAAACATTAAAGAATGATCTGGGCTTTGCTTTAACTATTGTTTATAAAACTATTCAACTGATATGTGTATAGTAAAGGTGAATAACTGAAGTGAATGATGCAGCGTTATCTACTGTGTACTTGGTTTAAGAGGCCTGATAGACAGATTAGGTGACTGTTCTGAATTGCCAGTTAAAGTTACCAATTATGAAAGCTCCAGGTTGAAGCATTAATGGAGATTTTGTAGCAATACTTGCTTGATGTTGGGGTGGCTTCTTGCAGAGTATGGACACATTACAATAATTGACAGAAGATGAAGTGAAGGCATGAACAACTCTCCTTAGGTCAGTGGCAGACAGATGACTGGAATGTTGAGATGCTTCTCAGACTGACAGCTTGGTATTGGTCTGCATGAAGCCATGTTGCAAATATAGCAAATATAATGATCTTAGTCTCGTTAATCTGTAGAAAGTTACAAGACATCCAACACTTAATATGGTCATTGCACTCCTGTAGGGAAACCAGTAACAACATCAACAGGATTAACAGGAAGATATGATGGTCTATCATCTACATAGAAATGAAACAAGATATTGTGTCTTCAAATTATTTAAGGGTATGTGATGTTGTATGTGGTTTAATGTCATAATTGGCACCACTGTAGCTAATAATATATTAATTGTAATATCCTGATATTAAATTGAGGTTGAATTTAGCATAAGCAATATGTGCTGTTAATGAGTTTATAATGTGCTGCATCAAAACTTAACTCTAGTTTTTCATAAGGCTTAAAACATAAGAGCTAAATGAAGCGAATGCAAAAAGCTAAAATTTAACAAGCAAATAAAACTCCAAAAAGTCACCCCATCATCATCAAAGTGCAACCTTTAGCAGCCAGCTAGTCCCTATCAGAGTGACAGATGTGATTTTGTTCTCAGAGCTGGAAAATGAGCAAATATGGCTCCCATTTGGACTCATTAGCAGGCTTTGTGCTGTGCTAGGCGTGTCTGCTGCACTCCCTCTCTCTCGGCATCACTGCCTCTCTCCGTGCACTTCTAATGAGGATTTCTCTCTTTGTGCTTCATCTCGCATCAACTCATTTCCTGCTTTTCCTGCATTTGTGCCGTAAATGAAAGATTAACCATCTGGAAGGTTAAAAACAGTCCAGTAAACAGGGCGTGACAGGCGATTGCTACATGTTTCAATAAAGGAAGGTAAAAATCTCTCTCTTTCTCTCTTTGGATTTACAGGTATGGTGGCCCAGCGGTTATCTGACGCTGAGTTAAAGAAGGAATTGTCCACAGTGTGGCCCAACCTTTCTCAAAAGACCATGGACCTGCTAGTGACGCCACATAAACGTAAGTATTTCACCATCACCTTCATGTCTGGCCGAGCCGTGTTACAGTACACTGTCTCCTAAAGAGAAGTTTAACCACCAACATCTGTTGACTGATAACCTCAGACAGAAGACGAACAAACAAAGTAACTCATGCATGACTTTTACTGACTCAAATCAGTTGAATGTTGCAGCCAATGCCAAAGTGCCATTGCACTGCTGTAACAAATGCTGGCTCCAAAAGACTCCAGCTGTGTGACAGTCAAACAGAGAGACCCACAGTTCCACAGTTGCATTTTTCACATGTTTTTATAGTTAAGCCTTAAACGGGGCACACGTTTTGGGAGTGTTTGTGCCTTGGTTTAAAAGGTGTCTTGAATGTGTTGCTTCATCTCTAAAACCAACGAGTGACAATGTATATCATGTCCACGTTCGCTAAACAGCTACCAATACAGATGTTTGATGAAGGTTTTAAATTACAGTATGTGTGTGAGTCTATGTATGTAGGTTTAGGACCCGTATTTATCAAACTTGTAAGAATCTCACAGCCAATCAGACACAAGGATTTACTAAACACCTGTCATATTATTATATATTTTTGAAAAAATACCATAAGAACCAGTGTATAAGATGCAACATTTAATGCGATAATTGCTCCGGCTAATATAATAATTATCTTGACCTGTGATATTTTGTACAATTACTCCAAAACATATCTCAGACAGTGTGTGTTTTACCATGTTTAACCATTGTTTTATTGTCAAATCTGTGAGTAGCAGTAAAAGTAAAGGATTTTTACTTTTATTTTCTACTTATAAGTCATAAATGTCAGTTTAAAGAGTTTTTCTACAGGACTTGGTAAGTACGTGTGTTACAGCTCTGAGCTTGTGAGCTTTGTGTTTGCTGCCATCTTTTGGTGAGAAGTGTCCACAGTCTCACTACATGAGAGCCTGACCGACATTAGTTGTGACGCTTGTTTTGTTTACCTTAAAAAAAATCTATTTTAATTACTTACTGTGAATTAATCAAGTCATTCACTGTAAAAGTTTATTTTCTTTAAACTAAACCATTAGAGAGATGAGCAGGCAAATAGAGATGAATCCAGGAGAGAGAAATGAGTCAGCAGAATCTCCTCTCCTCTCATCCCCTCCCCTCATCTCACTCTTCTCCTCTCCTCCTCATTCTCTCTGCTCTTCCATCTCCTCTCCTCTTCTTTCCTCTGCTCTCCTCTCCTCTTTGTCTCCTCTCTTCCATCTCCCCCCCTCATCCTCTCTGCTCTTCTTTCGCATCTTTTCGTCTCTTCATTCTCTCCTATCTTCTCCTCTTTGTCTCCTGTCCTATCCTTTCCTTTCCTATCATTTCCTTTCCTCTTTGTCTCCTCTTCTACATCTCCTCTCCTCATTCTCTCTGCTCCTCCATCTCTTCTTCTCTCCTCTCCTCATTCTCTCCTATCCTCTCCTCTTTGTCTCCTCCTCTCCTCTCCTCTCCATCTCCTCTCCTCATCATGTCTTCTCTCCTCACGTCCTCAGCCAATGAACTGACAGTAGGAAAGGTTTATGCGGCCCTGATGATCTTTGACTACTACAAGCAGAATCGAGCGAAGAGGCTGCAGCTGCAGCAGCAGCAGCAACAGGGCGGGACTGGCTCACAGGTACAACATTCACTCAGCACACATGCCTGCACACTGCACACACACACACACACAAATGCACAAACACCCTCTTTCAAAGACACACTGACGCAGTAGTGCAAACCTGTATGCATGTGCTCACATACATTCTGATAGAAACTGAACTGTATGCCTGCATGCATACACACATGTAGAGGAGATGCTTTTGTATCTGCCAGCTGTTCACTGGTGGATACAAAATCTATCAACTGCATTCACAGTTGAACAATTGGAATGTTTAAAAGCATCCAGTGATTGGTTACCTGCTAGAGGAGCTTGTGTTGTAGGCAGACGTACCAGCAACAGCCAAACATGCATTTGGCTGCAGTGCTGGTAGTCATTTTTGCAAGCTTGCACATCCACAGGCGCATGTTTGATTCAAAAAACACTCACTCACTCACTCACTCACATGCACACACACACACACACACACACACACACACACACACACACACACACACACACACACACAGTCACACATACAGACCAACAAACTGCATACGAGCATGACCGCAAGAACAAAAAGAATATTCTGGCCCAAGTCTCCAGATGTGGGTGGCGCTTAGCCACCGCTGTCAGACCCAGGTCCACCAATATTCTGCCTGCTGCCTCCGAATGTCTTCAGCATGTTGCCATCCATCTCTCCTCCACAGTGCAAGGTCCAGGCTCTGTTTAAGCCATTGCTGCCTCTGACTCACATGCAGGAGAAAGATCCGCCTATGATGGTAAACAGTGTGGAGCCTCCCAGCATGCTTCAGCCCCAGCCTAAACCCCCTGCCAAGCCCCAGCCACAGACCAGACCTAGCTCCAACTCCCTCAACAATGGAGGCACTCTGTAAGTGAAACGCTACAGGAAGTAAAACGGAAAAAGGCGACCCAACTGGAAAATATTCCAGTTGGGTCTAAATGAATGAAGTGTGGATTTATAACATCAGCAATTTAAACCAAGGCTAGGTTTAATGCATCAATGCATCACTGAAAATAAAGACTGGATATACTGCTTAAAGACAAAAAGCTAAGATGAGGTTTATCACATCAAGACCAAAAACTGAATGAACACTACAGACGTACCAAAACCTAAAATCACTTTCACTGCATCAAGACTGAACACAAAGATGAGGTTTACTACATCTTGAATCACCACGGTTACCAAGAGCATAGGTCAGGTTTAGCAAGAGGAGACAGAAAACACATGTTACATTCACCACATCAAGACCAAGAATGTGATAATCCATCCAGCACTAACATGCTTTAGGAGTCTCTGATGATTGATGACTCATCCATGTAGTGTTGCAGATGAGCAGCAACAGTCCAGAAGTACAATTGTACTCTGAATTATGGATTCCATCAGATTGTCAGAGTCCTCTACAGCAGGACCACCAGAACACTTAGTGAATCACTAGTGTTACACTTAGTTTGAATTATTCAGATGAAAACAGCATATTGATCAGATTGAAGGGAAAGTCAGAGGCAACTGGATCTCACCTCTCATCCACAGAGCCTCTTCAGTTCTGACGAAGGACTGAATGTGTGACTGAGTGACTAAGTTGTGAATGTGAGGAGACTCCGTCATGTCACCTCTTTGGGGATGTTCATTTAGAATATACAGTATGGAGAGAGTGAATAAACTAGATAGAGCACTACATTTACAGCCCTTCATTTCATTTGATTGTCTGAATTCCAAGCACATGAATCCACCAATGCAACACCCCTGTGTGTGTGTGTGTGTGTGTGTGTGTGTGTGTGTGTGTGTGTGTGTGTGTGTGTGTGTGTGTGTGTGTGTGTGTGTGTGTGTGTGTGTGTGTGTGTGTGTGTGTGTGTGTGTGTGTGTGTGTGTGTGTGTGTGTGTGTGTGTGTGTGTGGTTATATAGGGAACAGTGAATAACACTTCTTTGTACATGATGCGTTGGATGTGTACTTTTAGCCAACTTTTTTTCTTATCGTACTCTAAACTTCTGCGACTCGTCTACACTCACTCAGAACTGAAGAAGCTTTTCAGATGGCAGGCATACAAAATTTCCCACAAATCCAGCTGCATTTCAATTCTAGATGTGTGACCTGGATGACAAAATTTTTGTCATAAATTATTCAGATGTTGTTTTTTTTGTTGTTCTGTTTTATCTGCATTGCCTTCACAGCCAAAAGACAAATGAACCCTTACATACTGTTCATATTCTAACTCATAATTATTCTTTTTATTTATGGGGGAAAATACATTCACAATCACTATTTTATGTTTCAGGAGAACATTATATACAATATGATGAATACAACAACATGTTTGATTGCTGATTTTTGAATTTTGTAATACACACAGGTTTGATTTGTACATTTGCATATATAAAAATGTGTATCAGCTGCAAAAAAAATCACACAATATACATATATATTCTTACTGTATATATGTATATTACAAAAAGTCCACCTAGCAGGAATGTGTATAGGGTGTTTCTGCAGCTCTCACATGTTACAAATGGTTCAAATTTGACCCTGAACAGTATGTAAAGGTTAAAGAATGTTTTTTTCACTGTTAATTGACTAGTAATAAATGTGTATGTGTCAGTTAATCATGGTTTCACTCACACACAGCTCGCTAAATCATCAGGTATGAAACTGATCAGATGTTATCAAGTTATCAAATGAGAGTCCAGCTGGGTGCATGCAGAGTAAACAATGGTAACTTGCAACCTATGAGATTGACATTGTGTTGTTCTGCTGTGTGCTGTGTGGTGGCTGCTGTAACACGCAGGCCAGGTCATGAGCACCCATCGTCCTGGGTGATGGAGAAACCCAAGGAAGGGCCCCGCGCTAAGCAGAAAAGAAACCTGTCCAGGGGCCCGTCAGAGGACACACCGGACACCGCTGTCATTCAGGTACTGAAGATAAACACCTGTACAACATCTACTGTATATGAATAAGAGCTCATTAAATAGAGCATGTTATTAACTAAGCTCCTCAGGTCCTCTGCAGGAGTCTATGGTGATGTTATGAGCCACTGGAACAGTCTGCAGTTGGACACCTACCTTTGATTAAGAATGTTTATAGGCTTTTTATATTATTTTTTTTTTATTGTATTCTACTTTATTTTATGTTATATTATTATTATGATTTTTATCTTATCAATTTTATTTGTCTGTGTTTCTTTTGTCTTTTTAATTTCTTTCTTAACCTAGTTTTTAGTTTAGCTTTTAATAAACGCTATCTCTTTTTTACTTTAATCTAATTCATACTTTGTTAATGAAATCGTATTTATTTTACTATATTTCATTTAATCTTTAATTAAATTCAGTCTTTTGACATTTTTATCATTTGGTTTGAGTGCATTGGTCTCAATTTGCTTTCTTTTTTTCTTGTAATTAGTTTTTTTTATTTTTGTTCCTTTCCTTTATGTTGTCCTTTATCTCCACTTGTTCTGTCCTATTACCAGCTTGTGAATCAACTATGAAGCACTTTAAACTATATGAACCTGTATGAAAGCTGCTATATAAATAAAGTTTGAATAAAACAAGAATAAAAAGTAAACTTTGCTGGTGTCAGTCAGCTGAATAGTTTAGACATTCAGTCAAGCAAAACAGTCAAGGGATGATGGCAAATGATAAATAAAGTCTAGAATAAATGCTAAATCTGTGTGAACTCTACATTATCATTGGACAGTGTTTCTGAAAGTCTCTTTTAGAGTATTTCATGCCTCCAGTAGTCAAAACCTACTTAATGCAACTTTTAGGTTTTAGTGCTGCTGATGGATAAGTACAAAATAAAAGTAACATGTAGTCATTACTTCCTTTTCCCTCCTTCACACAAATACTACCACACATGCACCAATGTTCATTCCTACAATGATGCTAATAGACTTGTGTGTGCGTTCAGGAGTCAGTGGAGATGAAGAAGATGGAGACCAGTGCCAGCAGTACAATTCCAGTTCCTGGTTCAGGTCTGGAGAACCAGGGCAGGGCTGCTTCTATGCCTCGCCTCAACGCTGAGCTGCAGGTAACACTCGTCTGTTCCCCGTCTCATACTCATGTAGTCTGATTTGTAGTCACAATTTAGTCATTTGATTCCTTTTAGTTATTATCAGTTTACTTTTCAGGTTTAATGTCTGGTTTTCATTGATCATCATCAATTACTATTTTTTTTCCATAGTTTTGGGCTGTAGCTGTAGCTCAACATTGCTGACTAAGGGGAAAAAGCTTGATTTTGCTGCGCCTCCATTACAGAGAGTCAGAGTGTCTTCATCACAGCACAGTGAACTGTCACGTAGAACATTAGTATTGAGAAAGCAGGGAGGAGCCGCGACTCACTATTCACCCAGTTAAAGCTGAAAAACTCCAATGAATCCTTCACTAGATCCCAAGAAATATAATAATCTGCTCATTTCCTGAGTGATGTTGATGTTGATCGATTGGTGCATTTTAAAGTGCATTCCTTTCACAGCCCAATTGGAAGAGCCGTTGTTGATCCTACTCTCGCTGCGGAGGAGAAGACTACAGTAATCTGATTAGATCCTGGCCCTCCGCCAGCTATTTGTCCGGTATCATTTTTCTCCCGCTGCCAACCGAAAAGATGATAGTGGCTCCAAATGGCTTGTGGCCCAAGATTCACTGGGAGAGGAAGATGGTAATTAGGTTACAGTAGAAGAGAGAGAATTTGGAGTGGGGGATTAATGAGAGGATGTAAGGAACGGGGGCGGGAGGTTGCCTTGTTGACTTGCTGTCTTATTTTTCTCACCTTTTGAAACAGAGGACAGGAAATCCTTTAGCCAATTCAATTAATGCTGGCCTTTTGGAAATTGCCTGCTCTTGCTTTGGAGTATGATGGGAAGTCGGGGCTCCGGCTTCGGTCCCGGCAGTTCGGCTTTCACTCTCGGTAGATTGCTTTTCTTTTGCTTAATTTGAGCTCAGCTTTGCCAGGATCAGGAGCTGACATCTGTTAATACCGGCTCTCCTCAAGGTCCTTCTTTGTGTTGTAGTGACATAGGAAACCTAAGTCAGTCACTCAGTCAGTCAGGACACTAAAAGCAACTCCTGACCTGCTGCTCTACTCACAATGAAAGCACATCCCGCACTCAGTTTCTTTAAACCAGCTGATACAGGGACATTCAATACCAACGGTTGCAGTTTCATCACCTTTTAATACAAAATGTGCAGGACCCCCGTTTTAATTTGCTGGGCTCGACCCTGTCAGCCCTTCTCCTGATAACAAGGCTGGCAGGTGAGAACAGAAGGAATCAAAGCTGATGTGTTCTCAGAGATGCTCCTAAGAGTCCAGGATGTGCTGAAAGAAGCAAGGGGAGTCACACAGAGAAACAGCATCCTGCAGAGCATCATTCTGTCTTATTGGCAGCTGATGAAATGTGTAAGAAAGATCACAGCACAGGACTGAACTGAGATTAATGGTAATATGATATGTAGACATTTCCTTTCTCTTCTGGATTTTGGCATACCTGTGTGGTGAGTTCAAGGTCTACATCTTTACTGGTACTGTACACTACTTGTCAAAGGGAAACAAATGCAGTTACTGCTTTCACATACAGAGTAAAGCTTTGCAATGGAAACACACACATCCTGACATATATTATGTGACTAAATCTCATATTTCCATCATCTTTTCTACATAGTTCTTCACATTTGATGTTTGACTGGCACTCTTTTAATTACAGCATCTTATTCACCCTGTTCCTCTGCTCTGTGACCCCGACTGGAAAATCAATTCTGTTTATCTCAACAACCCACCTCGTAATATTCACAATCACGGTGGATGAAAACATTCATTTGTTAAACATTTATTTTAATGATTTTGAGCAGATTTGGTTTAAATATGTGCTACACTTGGATGGAAACCTAGGTTCACAAAATATGATGCATTTCAGGAGTTAAATGAAAATGAAGATGTTTATGTCTACGTATCAATAATGTAATATTCTGAATTGTGCCATTATTTACAATGATTTACTTTTGATGCTTATGAATATTTTGCTGCTACTACAAGTTTTTACTTTCTTGTGTACTTTTAGAAATTGCAAGACATGAACTCGAAAGAGTGTTTTTAAATAATGAAGGCATCAGTTCCATTTAAA
The DNA here is from genome assembly GCF_963691925.1 of Scomber scombrus. NCBI lineage: Eukaryota > Metazoa > Chordata > Actinopteri > Scombriformes > Scombridae > Scomber > Scomber scombrus. Next base: position 5,184,518 of record NC_084973.1, read on the forward strand.
GCCACTATGTGTAGGGTGTGAACATGTCTGACTTTGGTAGTAAAGTCATCAATACTGACCACTACACACACTGTACTGAAAGCAACACACACTACACTAGCTTTCACTGGCAGAACAGCATCAGAATAATCAGAAACATTCTATGATCACTTAAAAGTTCTACACAAAGCGGCTTTAAGTAAAAGATTTGAACTTCTATCACCAAAATCTTGCTTGATTTCATTGAACTTTTCCTCTGCTGTTGTTTCTGTTTATCTTCTCCTTCTGCATGACAGCGAAGCCACTCGCGCCACTCTCCAGGGATTCATCTAGCTGTATGTACACACTGTCACACAACACCTACACTCATTTGTGTTTCACATTGTGGTGATTTATCTAATCCAGCTGGGTTCATCCCTCCCTCAGTGTGCCAGTACTGTAGAATCAAATCCTAAATCCACTGTCAGTGTGATGGGAGGACTCATATCCATACAGTTAGTTACAGTGTTATTCTTCATCATGACTATCATTATATGTAATGATATGTTGTAACATCACACTGTTATTAATATAAAACATGAGCTTGTCTGGGCACCAGCTCTCTTTTTAGTTAGGATGTGTCAGTGTCAGCAGGAAGTATGAACTCTTATTCCATTTAATCAATGAATCAATCTCATCACTGTAAGTTGTTGTCCTGACAGAGACCTTTGTTCACCGCTCCAAGAAAAACAACCAACAGCTTCTATAAATAAATGAAGACATTTATTAATAGCTAAACGTCTTGAGGACACATGATAAAGCATTACATAGTAAATGATTAAAATCAAATAGAAATAGTGACTCAAAGCTAACATGTTGCAGCAGGGAAAACTAGCCTAACTTCTCTAAAGACTTTTCATGTCAAGGTTATTCGACATCAACCGTTGATCACAAAGCCTTTCTGGAACATAGAGTTGCCGTCGGTTCAGCTGTAGTTGGCTGCAGTGTCGGCTCGGTGCTGCCAGGTTCAGTCTTTGTGATACTGCAGTGTTGAACAGCAGAGAAGAGGAGTCAAGCTGTTTGAAGCTGCTCAGAGAGTCTTTAAGTCAGCTTAACTGTCAGTTTGTGTTCTGCTCTCAGCAAGCAGACAGAGATCCTGTTAAAGTGTTAGTTTCTTCTTCAGGTGTTTAAATTGAGGATTCAGGTGTTTAATGCTGGATATGATTTAATGTGAATACACTCGACTCTTCAGCAGTTTTAAACCTAAAAATAAAATACTGTACATGACTTAATGTTACCAATAAAACAAAAATTAACTGAACTTAATAAAATATCAAAATATGAATATACTTGATTGAAGAACAAAGAACTACTTAACTAATTGAACTACTAGAATATGATTGTTACATGCGGTTAATAGAGCAACAGTTAAACACTTATACATTTATTGACTCTTAACATAAGGAAATTAAATGGTCACTAGAGGGCAGTGGTGTAACATGTAGGAGACATTGTAACGAAATCTCAGTTTGAAATGAAAGAAAGGCTGTTTTATCCATGGAATTAAAGAAAAGGCTGCAAGATGCAATACATCTATGTTTAATTGTCCTAGAAATGTAATGGAAAACTGTCTGTTTGTTGTCACCATATTTCAATTAAAAAAACAAGTGCTATTCTAATGGTGGCAATAGAGGAAAAGTCATTAGGATTTTTCCTCTATGGACCCTGAACGTCTGTATCATACATCATGGCAATCCATCCAATAGTAGTCAAGATACCATGAATATCTGTTCACAATGTCATGGCAATCATCCAATAGCTGTTGAGATATTTCAGTCTGGACCAAAGAGGTGGATGGATGGATCTCATGGTCTACTTCTGTTTAATTACTCTAAAAACAATGCTCTTAAATGATGAATTACATTCACCAAAATCTGTATCTTATCAGGTATCAGTTCATTCTCCACTTTATTCCAGAAGTGGAACAGACATCAGTGAGTTCAGATGCGTGTAAATGCAGGGAGTCTGCGATACAGCTCATTTTAAATGAATGAACTCCCATTTATTCTGGATAGGACATCTGGTCCTTTATCTTTCAACACACAATGAAACTATTGTTATGAAGTTAGAGCTAGACTGTGAGTGCAGGCCGGCCAGGGTTTCTCACTGCTGCTCTAATGTAAAGCTGACAACGCTTTATCATTCCCTGTGTTTCATGTGGCATGATATCCAGTAGAAATGAATTGTTCAGTTAATTGATGTAGTTTTCTAATCATTTCATTTCTGCTCTAATGTCTGTTCTATTGCCAATGGCTTTAATCATACAGTAGGGTAAATAAAACTCTAATATCAATGTTTAAACATACCATCTACATGACTGAAAGCATTCTAGTTGTGCTCATCTCAGAGCCTCAGTGCAACAAGGAGGAAACTTTATGTGCTTATTGCAAGAGTCAGCTGTAGGACTCATATGAAAACGTACCTCTATGCTTGATGAAAAACTTGAGTCAGACATTCTGTCCCTCACTCTCCATCCTCTATCAGTCTGTCCCTGATGCCAGCCCAATGAAGCGCTCAGCCTCCACTGTGGCCCCACAGCGCCCCCAGGAGGTCAACCTGAAGGACTACACCCTGGAGAAACCCAACCAGGACAAACCCCACCACCATCATCACCACCACCGCTGCCACCACCGCAGAGACAGAGATAAAGACAGAGACAGAGAGAAGAGGCAGAGGTCTTTAGATACACCTCTGGCTGGACAAGCTCCCGGCTCTGCGGGTTAGTCAGCGTGTATACACACACACACACACACACACACACACACACACACAGAGAGTCTACCAAGGCTTTGGGCCCTAGCAGTCCAGAGTAAAGGTTTTTACTGGTTCAAAACTGAAACCCAACGTGCACTAATACATTTAAAAAGATAGATCTGCTCTGACATGGATTATGAGACCTGATTCAAATGCAGTCAACCTGAAATGAGACGAACAGAGAAAGGAAAGCAACCGCCACAACAGCACGTTGATCAGTGAAATATTTCCCAAAAATAATTTGCTGTCTTTCAAAGATTTTCACCATCAATAAAACTCAAGAATAATTAGAATAGAATAGAATAGATTTACTTTATTAATCCCCAAGGGGAAATTTAAAATGTCCAAGCAGCAGTACCGCAATACATGGCACAAACATGGCACAAAGACAACAAACATAGAAATCACACAAAATACCTAAGAATATAAAAACACAAACCCTCCCACCCTCAGCATTGCTAGAACCCAGTATAAAGGCGCAATGAGTATATAGATAAAAGTGCATGTAAAGGCACAATAAATACATAGGTAAAATAGCATGTAAAGTATTTAGAGTCAGGGTGCATTTATGTAAGTGAGGCATTGTACAGTTGTATTGCAGTGGGTAGGAAGGATCTTTTGTAACGTTCTCTTGAGCAGCGGGGGAGTCTGAATCTGTTGCTGAATGAGCTCCTGAGATTTTCTAGTGTGTCATGGAGGGGATGGGTGGTATTGTCCTGGATCTTGAAGAATTTTGTTTTAATTCTGTCCTCGGTCACCTCCTCAAGAGTGCTTAGTTTCAGACCAACCACAGACTGGGCCTTTTTTATCAGTTTGTTCAGCCTATTGGCATCTTTGTTCTTAATACCCGCCCCCCCAGCACACCACAGCAAAGAAGAGAGTGCTAGCCACAACAGTCTGATAAAACATGTTGAGCATCTTGCTGCAAACATTGAAGGACCTAAGCCTCCTCAGGAAATACAGCTGGCTTAGGCCCTTCTTGTACACAGCCTCTGTGTTTGATGACCACTCCAGATTTTTGTTCAGTAGAACGCCCAGGTACTTGTACTGTTCCACAATTTCTACAGCCCTCCCACTGATGCAGAACAGGAGAAGGTAGGGACTTGTTCCTCCTGTGGTCCACCATAATCTCCTTGGTTTTTTCCACATTTTCCACAGCCGCAGACAGTTTTCCTTACTCCACTGCACAAACCTGTCGATCAGACCCCTGTATTCCTCCTCCTGACCACCCTCCACACACGCAACAATAGCTGTGTCATCTGAGAATTTCTGGACGCGACATGACTCTGTATTGTATTTAAAATCGGAGTGTATGTGGTGAAAAGGAAAGGGGAGAGCACTGTTCCCTGGGGGGCCCCGATGCTGCAAATCTGCCCTTCAGACACGCAGTTCTGCAGCCTAAGAAACTGCCGTCTGCCCGTCAAGTAGTTTGTGACAATTATAAAAAATAATAAATAATTGAAAATCACATTTTTGCATGAGCTCCTCACTCCTGAAATGTACATTTTTGGTTTGATGACAGACTCATGTTTTTTTTTTTCCCCATCTGAAATGAATTTATAGTGCACTTTGGAAATGATACACATAAGAATTACTGTTACTAAATGACAGCATAAATTATGAAAGATAGGTATAGGTACAATATATCAAGGCTGAAGATAAAAGAGAAACTATAAAACGGAAGACATAAGGTGATCACATGTGTGAAGAAACTGTGTCAATTACGATGACTTATCCAGATTCAGATTTATCCTGATATTTGCATCAACGTTTCTTGATTTTAATGTCAAGTGCCTAACAAGTATAAACACTTGAGAGCTGTAACTTTATCTGCACCATAGAACAATACATCCTCTCCTTCATCCTCACCTCCTTGTGTGTGAGAGCTGGAGAGCACTTTATGTAAGAGAGTGAAAGCGTGGCCACCCTGCAGGGTCTCAGCTGTGATAGAGATCAGCTCCACGCAGTTCACACACATGCTCTTTATTACTCAGATAAAAGAGACTGACAGACATGAACAGCCAACGACCCGCTCATTCATCATCAGCCTCTCTGCAGGGAGAGACGGCGCAGAGAGAAAAATGTCAGCAGAGATGATAAAAATCCGCTTTGGTGTTAGTGTCTGAATAATTCTGTATTTCAGCTGCTCGTGGAGCTGACACCATGAAGAAAAGAGTCTAACAGTATGACTTTTTATATGAATTAATATGAGCATTATTCTTGGGCTGAATCTCCTGACAGATGGTGCCTAATGTTTAAAACAACATGAGTGATTGTATTTGTTTCAGGGTATGAAACAGCTGAATAAAACTATACATGCAGTCAGAGGTTCACTTTTAAACATTGAGCACACAGTTGCATTCAAACATGACTGGAGGCATTTCTAGAGAGTCATCCTTTATAATGGATTTTTAAGGTGCAACTAACGGCTTTATGATGGTTAATTCTTCACTAATGCTTTATAGATCAGTTATAAGTCATTAATAAGAAGAACTTTTGGGTTTCCAGGTTAAGCTAAGGTAAACTATATTGATGCCTCTAGGGGGAAATTAAAAAAAAAGTAGCCTTGTGATGGTGAAGTGATAAAAAATAAAATTAAAATAAAATACGTTATACAATAAACAATCTCTAAAATAATCTGTTATTATATAAATCTACCATAAATTAAATTCCTTATATTGTATCCAAGTGTGCAATGTTCCTGGGATTAAACAGCAAGGACAGCCTCGGTCTTATTAGTCATGCCTGGAGCCGCTGAGCCATTCATCTCAAATCATTCAAAAAAGTCATTCAAGGGTTAAGAGTTTGTCACTTTGCAATAAGCCATAATATTTTAAGTTCAACTGTAAATGATAGTAAGTCATTCATAAAGGAGAACATCACTCTAAAAACATCCAAGATGGCAGTTATGAATGTTCATTAATAAAGGGTCAAGAGCTTCTCAATTCAAATAAACAATCTCATTTTAATATAGCAACTAATGATGTAATGCTTCTTACAGTAAATCATCAAGTCTGCAGTAGTACAGTAATAGATGGATTTTAATTTCTTGGTAACTTAGTTACCATTAATTACAATTTATAGACTCTTTATAAAAGGTGTCTTATTAGACACCATGATACTGGTATTTGTCTTGGTGTTAGAATGTTCCGCAAAGGCATACCAACCGCAGATCTGAGTCAAATATAAGTCTTTGCCGCAGTGTTTACATCACCTGGCAATATTCCACAATGAAATATACAGTACATATTAGAAAATCAGATCAGATCAGAGGCCTGGAAGTCTCCAACAGCATATGTAGGTCATCAGAGAGTGTTGTACTCAGTAGACAGCCTGCAGGCCAGATGTAAGAATCTTTCCATCAATAACCAGGAGTGTTTGTGGAGGTCTTAAAATGAGCTGGACACGTTTAGCAGTGACAGGATTAGCTTCACCCTGGACTCCCTCACGCTCACTATTGTCTCCCCCCAGTGCTTTCTACACTCATGGTCAACTGTTCCTCAATTAGATCCTATCATATTTATATGATCCCAACCAAGAATCAGCTGGAACATCTGTTATCAAATCAATCAATCATCCAAGTCTTGTAAGAATTTGGTAGATGTTTCTACTGTGATACTAATATCTCACCAAAAGTTTCTCTTCGGCTTACCGAAACACATTGATCTAACAATAAAATTGTTCTGTATACAAGTGTTGCTGAAGCATTGACTTTCTTAGACCTTTCTCCTTTCTCCATGCACCTTGGAAGTAGGTGAAGTTGTGGCAGAAACCTCTACTCTGCTTTTACTGTCACACATTGACATAGAGCCCACAGTTCTTCCGCTCAGTCCTCAGTGTCACAGGAAACCTCACTTGTCACTCTGGTATATCTTCCTCCCTCACAGGTGCACCAGGAGAGGCAGTGCCGGACCCAGTTACCTCCAGAGAGCGAGCTCACGACCGTGGACGATCCCACGAGAGGAAACACCACCACTCGTCGGCGGACAAGCAACGCTATTATTCCTGCGACCGCTACTGCAGCCGGGAACACTGCCACACCAAATCTGCCACCGCCAGCTGTGCTGCCTCCCCCAACGAGGCGCAGGAAACCAGCAACAAGCAGGTGGGAGGGCCGTGTAGAATAGGGCCCAGACAAAGTTTTAAACCAGGTGAAGGTGATGTAGATTGGGTATAATATCCATAGCTGAGTTTTGACCAGCCATTTCTGTCACTTGACCACCATGAAACTAGATGCTTTAGGTTTCCTTAGTGTTATATGTATGCCATAGTATAGATAGATGTGCTGAATGTAGTTTTAAAAGTTTAAAAAGGAAAATTGAATGCAGACTCTCTTTGCATGCTCTTACTGCTACTTTCTCTTCTGTCTGCCTTTAGTGCAGCCACTCATGGCCTTTCACTTCTTTTCCCACTTTCTCTCTTCAATATTTCCCATCCATTTTGTCTGTCTGTCGATACCTTTCCATTAGCGCTTCTTCTATCATCCTGTCTTTCCTGTCTTTGTCCCTCATGTGTACTCTGTCATCTTTTCTGTCGTCACATATCACATTTTGGTGTCTTTTCCTTTCCCGCTTTTCCGGCGGCCCTGTCCCTGTACCCTTCCCTTTTCCTTTCCTCTCTTACACATTTTCCTCATCGTTCTATCGTTTCAAATTGCTTGTCCAATTTTCATCTAGGGCAGTGGTTGGGTTAAAGGCAGCCCAGTGGCACTGAGCTCCAGTTCTAGCACGCCAAGCCGCGGACGTCGGCAGCTCCCCCAGACCCCCCTCACTCCACGGCCCGGGGTAGCCTACAAGACTGCCAATTCTTCCCCCGTGCACTTTGTGTCCAGCCAGGCCTCTCTGAGTCCTGGCCGGCTGAGTCGCGGCTTGTCAGAGCACAATGCTCTCCGGCACAGCGGCTCGCGCCACTTCCCCTGCCCCGTTACTCGTATCAGCTCGGAGCCCTTCCTTGGCCGGGGCCACGGCGAGGCCCTGGGCAGCCCCTATGGCAGCCTCCGGGACCAGCTGGACGTCTTCCAAGATGCTGCGTCACTGTCGCCCAGCCCCTGTACCGGAAGCTCATCTCGGACTGCACTGCCTCGCATGATGGGAGCTCTGCTTCCCGCTCCACAGCAGAACCTTGGGGTGCCGAACGGGTACCACTTCAGCTTCGGGGGCAGCACCAGCCCAGGCTCTGGCGTCAGGGCACCCAGGTATTACCAGGAGGCAGAGGAGGATGAATGGTGCTAGCATGGCTTTAAATCGACCTTTTTAATGCATTTTTGAGGAATTGTGATGAGTTTTATCATCTTTTTTGAAGGCTTCAGTTTACATTGTCACTGTGTGTGTACTGTATAATGCTGTATTTTAATCCTAACTTGGAGAGCTAAGGATAGGGAGACTATCTAAACAAGGGGAAAGCCTGAGGTTGGTAATATTTGAACGTGAACAAAAAAGTGGCGTCTTTATCAAAGGGCACGTGGCATTATGAAGCAGGAGAGTAGAATTTTTTGCCAATATCAGATGTCTTACAGTAGCCATCCTTTATTTGCTTTGACTTCAGTTTTTTGTTGATACCACCATATTGACCCTCAAACCCCAGTACATTACATTAAGATGATAACGAAGATCCAAAGTTTGGATGATATATGACCCCAAATTATCATTTCATGGTATCTACCAAACCTGCAATGTCTTATTCCTCCAGTTCATATTCCATGAAACCATTCAACAGAAACTCTGGTGTATTTGCTGTGTCACTTCGGGGTGACCTTTCTGAACCTGGGCAGTAAAACTGTAATCATATTATAGCAAGATAAAAAAATTAAAAAAGGATGGAGAGTGTGCAACTAACTTTTGGCTTATAACATTTAACTCATACTTAAAGCTGCATTCATTGATTTTGGCCACTTGGGGGCAGTGATGCAAACTGTTAACGCAACACTGACATAATATTGCATTGAAGTTGAAATGACAAATGTAATCAAACAGATGGCTATTTACACATCCAGCAGACATAGAGCAAGATTATAATTCATTTTGGTGTCTTGTGTCTAGCCACCAAACAAAAGTGAATCCAATATTCACTCTTCTTTTAGCTCTGTTTTGGTCTCCACCAACTCCTGAGAAAACATCTGTCTCTTTAGCTGAGTGGATTTATCAGAGCTATTTCTGCCTGTGGGAAACCAGGCTGATTAGAGTGATGGGACAGAAACAAAACAGCAAAGTTGTGGACCATCAAACTAAATCGAGCTGAAAAATGCTAAAGCGGTCTAGTGTTAGTAGCTTTGCTGTTAGTCTCTAATCATTTCTAGTTGTATAAATATATATCATGATCTGCTCTGACATTTAGCCCAACAAAACTACATTTACACTAAATGTGGAATTGAACGCAAAAGCTGTCACTCCACAAACTCGTTAACATGACTTCATGACTTTAGACAGCACCAAACTCAAGACAAGTCCTTCATTCTTCATCAGGCTTCTCAACTCCTTCTACATACTTACTACAAGTAACGTCACAACATGACAGGCAATTTCATTTCCAAGCTGTAAGCTAAGTGTTTAGCTTTTGAATTTGAAAGCAGTTGACGGTTTGAAGAGTTTGGGAGTCAGTATGGCCGGTTCAACAGAAAAGTGGCTGCACTGCAAGTCATGAAAACGGGACAAAAAGCAGGTCGGTAGTCCATCGAAACGCTCGTTTTGTTGACGTGATAAATGTTGAAAAACCTCAAAGACGTTATGACACTGTACAAACAGCTGTGTTGTTCTTTAGTTTAGGACTCTACCATTCCATAACGATGCCTAATCCTTTATGACATTCCCTTTGTGTCGGTCGATCAGATGAAGTTGTTCAGCGGTTTCGTCCGTTTAACTGTTTCTTGCAAAAGTCATGAGAGAAGCAGCTCATGGTGGTGAAACATACCGGACTGACTGATTTATTTGATTTCTTGTTTCTTAAGATATCCTTGTAGATGTTTCTCTTTTCATTGTGTGCATTTTTTTGTACGACATATATGAAAAAAAGGTGTGTTTTACGTGAACTGCTTACGGTTTGCCATTGTTTCAGGTCTAACGTTTCTTACAGACTTCTTTGCGATGTTTTAAGACAAAGTGCCTATCCTTTTAGATATACTGTAGAGAAAAAAAAAGATGCAATGTCACCTGTTTTCTAATGCATCCACACTTGAGTAGAAGTTTGGTTCATTCTGTAATGTAGCTCTGTAGGAATATACGTTGTACAGAAAGCCTTATCTGCAAGCAGAAAAACAATACCTACAGTACGCTTAGAAGACAGGAATGGAGAAAAAAAAAGGCCTTATGAAAGTCATTTTGTTTTTTGATAAACCATCAAATCATGTAAGGATGGGCGAGCAGACGCTATGCGAGCATTTAACAACTATGAGAACTGCATAAATATATCAATCCAGTACATTAATGCCAGTAACACATGTTGCATGTTAAGATGGTAGACCTGGTCAGCTACCTGCTCTGATCTGACCTCGCTGAGTTCATTTTTTATTTTTTTTTTGTATCTTTGGTAAGGATGTCACAGTGTGAGCCTTGTGAGCTCCTGTATTGCCTTCAATTTCATTGTTAGGACTGTGGACTGCAGAGTCTGGAGTCTAATGGGTGTGTATGCAGGGGGGGGGGGGGGGGTTTAAACAGTGTCAAGTCAGGCCCTGTGTGTGTGTGCGTGTGCGTGTGTGTGTGCATGTGTATGTAGAGTTAAACTAACACTGGTAAGCATTAGCTGTAGTGGATGTATTTTGGGGTCCAGTTTATAGTTTGGTGATGTTTTTTTTTTTCATACTCACTGATAACTGGCAAAAAATGGATGTTGTAATGTCACATCTTGATGTTTCCAGCAGCTACTGTACACTGCAGTTTGACAGCAGGAAATGTTTCAGCAATCTTTCATATTAAACACGAGACTCCGGTGTCAGAGGGAGGGAGAGTCACTGAGCTGCCACTCAGAGAGGAAACTTCTCCACTCATGCTAGCAGAACACAGACTGCAATGTGACAGTATTACAAGCTGTGTCCCACTTCTGCACCACTCCTTCTTAACAGGTCTTGAGTATGTAGTGTGTTCACAACAAGCCAGCCTGGATGAAGTGACTGAGAGTGCTGGGAATACTTTTTAATAAAATAAAATAGATTTAACTGTGCAATGATGTCAGAAAGACTAAATATCAACAGCATAAGGCTACTGTTTCAAAATGAAAAAAATACATTTATTAATCAGAGTTCTCACATAAGAACTGAGAGCGCTAAATATTTTCACATTTACAATTGTCAAAATGATGAGGGGGAGACGCCTAGAAATAGCCCAAAATTATACTGGCTCTTTTTCTATAGATACATAAAGCTTACACAGAGGGGGCCAAAAATACAACTATACATATACAATATATACCAGTCACAAATACCAGTCAAAAGTTTGGATACACTTTCTTATTCAAGTGAATGGGATGATATGTTCAAACTTTTAACCGGTACTGTGTTTACATATAGATGGAAAATGCTAGTCTTTTAGCATCTTTTTTAGGACTGTTTCATTTGTTCAGCAAGAAAGTAAAGGTTCCTATTATTAAAAACAACATCTGCAATGTGCACTAAAAGTGAAATATGGAGGCTAATGCTAGCTTTTAGCTCTATCATAACAGTCAATACAAGTAACAACGCTAGCGAGCAGAGCGATATTTTAAGAAACTGTAACATAATCTAGCTAGGTCACTGTTAGCTAGCTCACTGTTAGCTAGCTCAAGTATTAGATAACATTTAATGAACTTTGCTTTCTTTTTATTATGTACTGTAGCCCAAGCAAGGCAGGATAGTTTAAAGACAATACCAATAGAAATACTTCAATATTAAATGATATGACGGCTTTTTTTTTGCCATGGGCACTACTTTTAAGTTCCATTGTGGAATATTTGAGGGCATTATAACGTGGAGATATTGACACACTCAGCATCATCCAACTATAGTAGTTATGGTAACAGGCGTACAGTCACTGTCATTAAATAACCTTAAATATACATATCTGCCTAACTGACTTATTTGCTAAGTTTTGGCACATTCTGACTATTAGTATGTAGTAAGGAACTGGGACACAGCTGTAATATGTCCACATACCCACTTGATTGAAAGCATAAATGCCTCTTCATGGGGAAATGTAGAACTGAAGTAGAAGTAAGAGATGAGGCAGTCTCTTTGTAAACAGACTTAGAGTTTTATCATGACATTGCATTTTTGAGAGTCTGTACCAAAAATGGCCAAAGCGTACCTGGCTGTGTGAGACATGACAAATAAAAAATGACACCTCTTTATCACTCAGACAACTCCTGAACACAGAATATCACATCTTGATATCTAACAATTGTCAGAAGTGGATTTGACAGCAGTGAAGGGTGGATTTTTTTTTTTCTTCCTTTAACAACAACAACACCTGCCCGGCTGCCTCGTTCATCTCTGCTTACAATTCTGAGGAGGAAATTCTCCAGCTGTCACCTTTCTAGAAACACATCTGGGATCAGTCACAGAGCTCTGGAGGACTGTCTGTCGATGCCTAACTGCACTCTGCTCAGACACAGTATGTAGGCTGACTAACACTCTAACAATACTTGTTATATGCAACTTGCAAATGACTGGCATCAACATCAGATTGTCTTTTTGTGTGAAATGTTGACCTCTTGCTGTGTGTTTTTTTTTTAGTATCACAGTAATCTGCAACATGTGAGGGGAGGGAGGGAGGTTTTAACCTTTGCAGCAGCTGATTGGTGAGAATGTAGAGTCCGACCCCTTTAGCTTGTAGCAGAGGGGAGGAAGACTGAAATTGGGGGCCTTGTTTAAACACAGTGACACACTACAGGAGCCAGACACAAAGCAAGAGACGAGAAGAAAGAAAGAGAGAGAGAGAGTAGGGCTATGCAACAAGACAAACCCATCTCTCCATCCTTTCTGTAGCTTTACACGCTTTTCTTTCCTTCAGATTCAGGCTTCAGCATGATTGTGACCAAATGTTTTTTAGAAAAATGCTACGAAAAGAAAAACACACAAAAAAAAAAAGACTTAAAAATGCATAAAGGCACAAAGTGTAAACAAGAAACAGATAGAATATTTAGGATTACAGCAACTTTATACGTATATTTGCATGCACAACATTTACCCACTGTGACAATGTCAAAATGGAATTCCCGCAGCGCTCGACGGCAGGAGGAGGCGTTTCTACTTGTGTCCTGTAGGGGTCACTACAGAAGGGTTTTCATACATCATAACTTGAACTGTGTCCAACCCTTATTTTTGTTGTTTTTTTTTTTGTTTGTTTGTCAAAAACAGGAACACATTCTTCTGCAGATGCATTCATTAACCTTTTGTCACTCGACTGGGTGAAAATAAACTGATTTGAAACAGCTGTACCTTCTTTAACTATGCGCTCTTTGAATGAAAGGTACTCGTTTCCAAGTCTGGACAAATCGGCCACCAAACATCATGAGAGGAGCTCCAACCTCTTTATTTCTGCGTCCCATTGGCAGTGTAGATGTGGCTTTTTCTCGAGAATAATAAAAAAATGCATGTTCTAAAGATGTATGTGCATGTAGAAAAAACTTAGTACTTTTAGATACCATGTGTTATTTTGTTGTTGATTTTTAATATTTGATATAAACTGTGGGGTTTGTTGACGAGACAAATTTATATTTAAAAAAAAGAAAACAACAGTATTGAACATTGTTGATAGTTCCACCCCACCCCCCCCACCCCCACCTCCCCATGCAGCAGAGCTGGAACATTCCTTTATTTGGGTCTTGGGATTCAGTGAAATGTTTGTTTGCCTGATTTTCTGTTTTCTTGGCCAGACTTTGAATTCTGCAGTTGTTTCTACATTTAACATTTTGTATGAAGCAAAGTTCCTTGAAATAAAAAAGAATGAAATGAAACTGCGTCTACATCTGTGTGACTATAACTGGATGATTTTTAATGTTCAGTCTGATGGAGTCTTTTTCAAAGTTGTGCTAGAAAGCAGAAAAAGGTTAAGATTATTTTGTCAAACTACTGTTTTCAATGTAAAATTATTTTGTTGTTATTTATTCATTTATTTATGTATTTATTTATTTAGACAAGCAGAATTAGCTGTATGCATCAAATTGAGATAATTGGCCTCATGCAAGAAGCATATGTGACATAATTCCCTTTCTTTGTTCATATCGATGATTTGTTAGTATTGTGTTATTTTGTTAGTACCCACTGATTTCTGGGATTCACCCATTTTTCTTTTTGTTCACTTTTTAAATGTTCTCTTCTCTTAGATCAGAGAAGATTTTACGGGTGGTTGAGAGCACTTGTACCAAGGTGAGAAAAAAGACTGATCTTCACAGATCCAATGCAAGAAAACACATTTAAAATATGAGGAACATAAATATCACATAATCAAAGTTAGATGATGTTTCAGAGTAATTATAATAATTGGATTGAATTAAATTTGTGGATTAAAGAAAAATACTATTGGTCGATTGATCCCAATTAGGACTGATACAGTTTATTCCACAGTAGGTCAATTTCATTACTGCTAAAGTTCTTTTTGCTGCCTTTTTTTGATAGCCCTTATATAGTGCTTAGGGGGTGTTACCTATACTAATGGGTCTGCTCTTATATAGAGTATAGGGGGTGTTACCCATACTAATAACATCCAATCTGCCCTTATATAGAGTTTGGGGGTGTTACCCATACTAATAAACAAACAGCCACATCCAATTTAAGATCCAGTGGGATTCATCATTGAGCTCAACTGGGTAAGACCAGATGTGGCTTGTTAAGGAGTTAACATTTGGTGCATCTGGAGTTAACTTCTCTTTTTTTTTCTCTTAACATAAATTTAAGAGAATGTTGCTGCATGAGGCCCATCATCACATTAGAAATATGGTGTCATGAACATGTAAGGAAATAACTATCCATCCAGAAGGCACAGAGCAACATTCATTTAGAATCATGTTTGTGTCCACCTGATCCATTTAAATCAAACCTTCACTCTACTTCTAGCTCTGGTTTGGTCTCCACCAACCTCCGGGGAATATATGGGACTCTTTTGCTGTTAAATGCTCCACTATGTTCACCAGCTATTTGATCATTTTATCTTCCTGCTGTGACTGGAAAGGCTGCTGAGGGTGAAGATGTGGGCCGGGTCATTGGAACTGCAGAGAGGGTGATCATTCTACAAATCCCTTTACCTCCATCCTTTTACATTACACATTTTATCCACTGTTAATATAAAAAATATTGATCACTACAGCTGTAAGTGATAATATATAGTACTGCACTAATTACAGTATGATGTATTCTGTCATACTCTACACCAGTGGTCTTCAACCATGCTCCTGCAGAACTACTGCCCTGCATGTTTTAGATATCTCCCCATTCTAACACATCTGATTCTAATTATTAACTCATTATCAAGTCCTGAACAAGCTTCAGCTGATTGATAACAGGGTTTTTTTTCAGATAGACTTTTAAATACATGTTTGCACAAAACTTTGTCCTCGATCACTAACATTGAAAGCACATTTAAAGTGAATCTATTACAGTCAATATGAACAGCAAGGAAATCCTCTCACTGTTCATATGAACACCTGACAGTTTTAAATGATGAACCATTCCTTAAATGGAATTTAGTCACCATTCATATTTGTTTCTTATATTTTCCTCCCTCCTAGTCTCCTAAGAGGAATAAGACTAGATGCAGTATTGTAAAAAAGAGAACAAGTTTTTCTAACATCTTCATAAAAACATCTGCAGCTGTGGATATCTGATATATTTCTATTTTTAAAAACAAACGTTTATTTGCATAGAAAATCTGTCAGTCTCTAATGTGTACTCATCAATAAAGGCAGAAAATTAACGGAATGACATTTAAGTTATTAAGAAATCCTATTTTTAAATAAATATAAGTATTTCACTTGACCTTTGAAAGACCCAGATAGAGCTTTAAGAGTCGATCCTGCTCCACCTTCCTCTGCTCTTCCAGTGGGCGGGGCATGAGCGCGCCAGGTGAGTCGTTTAAAAAGGTTCACGTGTAAAGAGAGAGAGGAAGCACAGAAAAGAGGTCAAACAAAATAAAAGCACTCCCGGCATACTTGTAAAGCACTGACTCATATTTACATGTTCTATTAATGAATGTATGTGTGATACTATTGCTGCTTAGCATGTCTGTTTACTGTTAACAAAAGTATCTACTTCTATTACATTCAATATTAGTTCACAGTACGGCTTTGGTTTGATATGATAGACCGGAAGTGCTGTTGTAAGTCATGGTAGCTTGACGCTGCTGAATCAAAGTGATGGGAATGTAACAGCAGAGGTTGTGGATGTTTTAATACTCATGTAGACTGTTTTTTATTGTCAAAACAATCACGTGACAGAAGAAAAAACGATGTTTCCTATGTGGACAGTATTGTTACAGCTGCTGCTGCTTTATTTTGTGGCGCTTGATGCCGTGGACGTGATGTCTTTACATGGAAACACATGGAGCCTTCAGCACACAGGTAAGATGAATAACATTTTACGTATAGCTAATACTGTCACATGATCATTCAAATATGACAAATAATGCAATTGGACAACTAAAAAAAAGTGCCATAAAGCCCATGAACAAAGTACCATTCTATAATATTTCTACTTCACTCTAAACTTTATATCATGAATATTATGTTTGTTGGGAACATTAGATGTTGGCCAAAGTTATACTGTAAGAGTTTTATAATTGAATGTGTAATCTTGTCAACATAATGTTTCAATGTTCCTGAGCTCTTAGTTTAATTGAATTCTAATCACAAGTCCCCTCAAATATTTGATCATTTAGTTATAGAAGTCCCTGAATTATGATGAATGACTTGTAGTACCAGAGTCTTCCACTGAGAGCCGCTGTTGCAACACTAAAACATTCTGTCCTCCTGCTGTTTATTTGATATAGAAGATGGTCTCTGCTTGCTGTTAGTGTGTCTTTTCTGTCCTGGAAACATGCCTCACAGATAGACTTCCCTCCTGATGCAAAATCATCATTTTTATGTGTGCTCATTCAGGTGACAGTCTGTATGTACTGCACATTGTGACTCTCTTTTGACTGAAGTAGTTTCCCATGCCCCCTGTCACCAGCCTTGTCCTAAAATACACTGTGCTATAGTATTTTGATAGCTCTCTTGGGTTTTAAGCTCTGTCCAAATAAGGTTTCAGGCACAGTATGAGGATTCAACCTGAATGAGCTTCTGATGTCTTTTAACTGAAGCTGCTACTGTATACACAGGCAGTCATGGCAATTGTGATAACTAGTATTTAGACTACCAGCATGTTCCAAAAAGACAAATGTTAAGGTTTTCTCCCAGAATTGTCTTATCAGTGTCATGGTGGAAACTCCTCTGAAACGGGTTTGAATGGCTATACATGAAAACTCTATACAAAAATACCTCTTCCATCATGTTTAACAAATTGCCTGGTAATTCCAAAAACTTTCTCCAAACTGATCTCCGATTGGTTTACACTGCTTCAATTAAGAAACACCTTTGTTAAAAATAAACATTTAGTTGAGTTCCTACTTTAAATTCATATCACACAGCTTGAAATCCCTGCTCACCAACTCAGAGTCACATTCTTGGTAAAGGGCAGATGTTGTAGTATCTTACACACATGTTTGACAAAGACCATCCACATGTATAAGCTGAGAGGTCTTTGAATACTTTTCTGTTTGTCACCTAACAGGATGGTTTAAGAGCAAATGTCCACCCTCAGTTTCAGTGGCACTGTTTGAGTGTCTCAAGCATGAATTTTTAGTCCTATAGGTTTGATTTTTATTCTCGTTACCCATGAGAAAGGCTCAGTTATCTGCTCATGTTCAGTAACACACGTCCAGCAAACCAAATCTCCACTGCAGACCATCTGCTCAACGTGACCCTTGTTCTCTATTATTGTGGATGAAGTAGCAGAAGTACAGCAACTACACAGATAGTCTCACATTATGAGGGAGAGAGAGAAGCTATTATTCATAGCTAATGAAACAAGGCAAACCTTCCCCTGCTTGAATGTATCACAAAGTAAACGAAAAAAAACACAGTTACTTTGGGGAATATGATTGAAGCACAATTGGGCCTACTCATGGAACCTGCCAGTGTAGTCTGGTGTTGAGTAGAAATCCAGTTGTTCAGACCATGTTCAGACTACCAAAAAAGGCAGCCTCTCATTCATTTGAAAAGAGCCAATCCATCTGCACAGCGGGGGTGCAGACACAGAGAATGAGTTGACAAGCTCAACTCATCCGGCAAGATGCTGCATTATGCAAGTGCTCATGCCTGTTGGATAACTTTGTATTGTTGATGTGTGTATTCATGTGAATTGAGTATTTCTACTGTTTATGAGCAATAAAATAGTTGCTGTGACGATAACGTTACAGAGTTGTGAACTTCTGTCTTGCAGCTTGCAGTCCAAATTGTCCAGGTGATATTTAGCTGTGTGCTGTGGACAAAAGCTGGGTTGGAAATAGTGTGTTGGGCAATCAAAATTCGAAAGAGTTAGCATGGCTAGCTGGTAAAACAGCAGTCTACACACTTGTAAATTATGCAGTGGTGGTATCAAACACTAAACAACATAAGAAACTAAAAGGACGTCACTTTGCACCTTGGGAAACTGTGATGGACATTTTTCACTATTTTCTGACATTTATAGACCAAACAATTAATTGATTGACAGATTAATCAATAATGAAAATACTTTGTTAATGAAGTGTGTTTGACAAGGGCATGAACAAATGAAAATTGGACTGCAAATTAAAATATATAGCAAGGCATTCTTGACAGACTGGACCTGCTGTGTTGAATTTTATAGTTTCGCTGATATCTGAAGCAGCTCGTTTTCAGTGTTTACAGGCACGAGACCCTAGCAGTTGTCTTTGACCAAATCGAACAGTTCCCGCCCTCCCATGACTCTGAATGGTCAAATTCCAAAACCTATCCCAGGTGGTAGTCCTGGGACCACCCCATGTGGTGGTTCCTAGGGAGCGAAGCCTCACAGAAAACTCTGAGATACTGTTGGGTAGGGACACCAGACTACTGTTATTGTATGATCAATGTGCTTAAAAGTTTGACTTCTCTGAGTGGTGTTGGTGGGACTGATTTTTTTGTCTGCTTTGTTTCTTCGATTTGTAACAAGTTCTGTGATAAAAAGGCCCTTATTCAGCAGCTCATTATCCTTAACTATCAGTCAGACATGGGGAAATAATATATGTGTTTTACTGTATTCCTGTAGGACCATTTTTGGAGCTAATTGGTATGATTCTGGTGTACTTGGCACTATAGTCCAGGTGAACATGAGTGCAGTATCTTTCTGAGGCTTGTTAAAGCATTAGTTGCGGTATCTCCTGACAGAATTCCTTCTTTTGATGTGTGACATGCAGACAGTGTGGCGTTATCAGCACTGTTGTATCTGATGTAATGTTCGAGCAGCACACTGGGCAGAAAGCTGATCTGTGGGCTCTGTGTTCTCGTCTCATGTTACATCAAAGTGCTGTCCAGCTCACTGAAGGTGGGTCAGGGGGATCCATCCAAGTACACGCTGAGTGCCGATGGCCAGACAGCCAGTAATTAATGTCAGTCATCGTTCATAGCTGAGCCAGCTCTGTGTGTCTGCCAGCTGGTTGTATATTTAGACAAATCAGAATCACAAATAAAAAGAGATTCATGAAGCCAAGACAAGACAGACTGAAGGGAAAACTGAACTGCATTTATCCTGGATCAGACAGAAGTTAGCGATTGAACTACTAAAAACAAAGTGTACGTTTTCATTCCATGAAGTCCAAGTTGTTGAATGTAATTTAGTGGCATGTAGTGGAACAGACTCAGCAGAAAGGGATTATAATATTCTTCAGTATGTTTTAATTAGTGTGTAATCCCATGAAACTAAGAGTTGTTGGGTTTTCATTACCTTAGAAAGAGCCCTTTATATCTATATATAGGGAGTTGTTGCACTGCCATGTTTCTTCAGTGGCCCAGAACAAACCAAACACTGGCTCTAGAGAGGACTTTTTCGTTTTTCATAAGTTTTGCTGCCAACGTAGGTTCTCCTACTACACACTTGGAATGGGATGGGGCGGGGAGGGAGTGTTACAGTTGGTTGCAATCTGCAACCTTGCCACTAGATGCCACTAAATCTTAAACATGCAACCTTTAACATACTGTATGTACTGTATCTGTGACAATTTGATATAACTAAATGTCAGTTTCTCTTTTGTTTGTTGCCTCTGAAGGAGTACGAAGGAAGGGGTTTGTATTTGCTTAGGTATTTAGTCAGCAATCTCTCTCCAGAATGACTGATTCTACCTTCAATGTAAACCCTCCCCGAACTGAATTCTACCACTGTCACTTTGTGTTTTGGTCCCCATTCCTGAGGTCAGTGGATTGGCTTTCCAAACACAAGGTGTGAGACGTTTCACTAAAAGCTTTTGTATCCTTTCAGTTAGGACTCACAGGCTGAGGTTTGGCAATATCCAAGAACAACAGCAGGCAGAGCCAAGATGCTGAATGGGGCTTTAAGTTGTTTAAGACCTCTTGTGCTTAATGATAACTGATGACCGGACTTTGGCACTAACTGCTCTTGTGGAAACATCAACAGCCTAATCCGGCCTCCTCAAAGTCAAATGGAGCAATAATGTAGCTCATTTAATATGGACAAAGGACCACCTGACCACTTATTATATCATAACTCCGCGCTGCCATGTGAAAAAGAACATACCACCATCTCTTTAGATTTAGATTCCCTTTGAGTAATCCCTCTTTTGGGATAAAAGGTATATTACTTTGCAAATACAGTGGCTTGATTAAACTGGGCCAGTTTTGGTACTGGGAAGAGCTTTCTTCTATATCCTAATATTGAGAACAAGATAGAGTCAAATTTACACTACTGGCTTTGTGAAGCTGTACCTAGCCTCAGTGTGTTTTCAGCTAAATGCTAACATCAGGATGCTAAGTTGACCATTGTTTTATCAAGTTTAATATTTTCTTTTACAAATTAACACCAAGTATACCTGATGGGAAAGTCATTAGATTAGCAGGTAATAAACCAAAGAACTTCTTAGTGAAGTCAAACATTTGACCTGATGATGGCGTTACAGAAAAAGTCAAAGGATTGTCACTAGGCCCTGGTTCCTAACAATATTTGTGTTTTTGTGTTAAATTGCAGGTTTGCATTATTAGGTGCACTAAGAAGTGAGTCACTAGGCTCTGTCAAGTTGAGATAAGACAAATAAAACTGTTCTGTAGTAAATTATATTCTGTATAAATTGGCACACCTATGGTGGTTTGTGTGTGACTATAGGTCACACCAGTGACAGAAATTCTACATCCCTGTTCTGTGTGTTTGGAAGGCGTGGTTTCAGTGTAGCTCACCCTGTGGTAATCTGAGTAGATGGTATGGTATGTTCCAATTGTACTAGAAAGTTAGAATTTCCGAGTTCCCAGTCGGAAATTTCAACTGGTACGCCCTGTAAAGTTGGATTTTCGGCTCGGGAAGGTCTGATGAACCTCACCAGACCCAATCTCAAAATCCAAGATGACTGCCCCAGCACTGTCCAATTTCTGTTTGTGGACATGTGGCTACAATGTTTGTATGCACAAAAATACAGCGAAATGCATTTTTATCAACTGGTATTGCCATCAGTGACTAACCTGGGTAGAACAGAATTTCTGACTTCTAAACTGTGGTGTGACGTCATTCATAGCTCTGACTTCCAACTTCCGAGGTAAATGGAAGGCAGCATAAGTTCCAGTTAGGTACAGCTGACAAGGTAAAAGGCCATTCACTGGTCAATAAGGTAGAATAGTGAAGCGAGTAGGTGGCAGCTTGTTGAGTGCCTGCAGAATTTATTCGTTTGTTTGCTTGTTTAGTTATTTTTGAATTTCCCGGGGCTCATTTTTGCCTCTGTTTCACTGCCGAGATGCTTCCTTAAAAGTTTCCAGTGCCAAATAACATAATCTGCCCTTTATATGGAATGGTGGCACTACACTATCTTATAGTTGAACAAGTTCAGTCTGGATCAAAGTGATCCAACATTGCCATCTCTAGAGCCACACTGTTTGTCTGGCTAAAACTGACATTTTCTGAAGCTAAACTCTGACTCATCTTACTTATCTTTAATTTGTCATTCATCTCCTTCAAGTAAACTTAACTAACATAACTAAATTATGAGTTTGGAGTTTATATGAGATCTGAGCTTCCCAGCATCCTTTAATTACCTAAATATTTACTTACATTTTAGCCAGTATGCAAAAAAGTCTATAATAAAGTTCACCAGCTCTCATAATAAGAGGATATCCTCTCTTTGTTGCGGGGACACCATGTATACGTTAACATGAATGATCTGCATTTAACGATGTGCTTGGTCACAGTCTTTGAAACTGAGCTGATAGAAGCAGAGGGGGCTTTATGAAGCCTGCTCAGTCTCATGTCATCATGGCCTTTATCTTTGTGACTTTATGACTCCTGATGTTTGGTAGTGTTGGCTGCTGTGGAGTTTGGCGCTGAGCAGCCAGAAGCCAGCAGGGGTTCCTGGCACCTCAACTGGCCTGTCAGTAATGTAAAGCACTGCCTGCAGCCATAATCATTGACATTAGTGTGTCATTTTTTAAGGAAAATAAGATGTCATCTGAGACTGTTTCCAAAAACCTGCAATAAAGACACTTTACTTTAAAGCACTACCATTCTGGCAAAGCACCTAGGTCCTATACTGCAAGGAGCCCCAAAAGCCCAGAGTGTGTGTGGGCCTGTCATGATAACTACTTTTATTGGATGATATATTGTCTCAGAAATAATAGCGGTTAACAATATTATTGTCATTTGAAGATCATTTTATACCACTGATATAATGATAATATAATAGTGTAATAATCAACTGGGTACTGCTGGTCTCTCATTTACCACCGTTGTCGTATTAGTGACTAGTCAGTTGCCAACTTTGACATAGACTTTGGCTCCTCAGTCTTCTCAGTAGTCTTAATTTTGGCACTTTCCCTACGTGATAAAGTCCTTATTGTGGGCTTAGCCTATTTTTGATATGATTGCCACATAATTACTGTACCCTCTAAACTATAAACACCATGTCTGCATCTACTAGACTTAATCAGACATGAACTTTTTTTCTCTTTGACAGCTTTAATCATCACTTTCAACCTTTTGACCTTGCTGAATATTATGTTTTGCAGGTATCACTGTTTCATCTAATGTCATAAGTACTTACATATATTATAATGCAAATGATCTGAAGTTTGATGAGCTAATTTCCTTCCTTTCCTGAATTGAATGAGAAGCAATATTCACTTAAACAAGGTTTCTCCAGTGTGTCAGAACTGGCTGTGGTGAACCTGAATAAGAACATGATTATACAAACCACTGCATACACATGATATCTAATCTATTTTTGAAATGTGCAAGAAATGTACTATGTCAAAATGACATTTAAAGTTATTCCGCAAAGTCATGTATGGCCATATCATGAAGTGTTAGGCTAACAGTTTAGAAGTGTTGGGTTTCTATAACACTGGGTCACCCCTTCAAGTCTAAATATTATTCCTCTGGTGGGGGAAATGAGGAAATATTTTGGGGTCAATCTTGCTGAAGGCGGAGAATGCGGAGAATTTGAAAGCAAATGCTCTCGTACTCGTATCTGGGCCAATAGGTTAAAGGTCATTCATCTGAGTCAATTTAAAGGTGTCGGGTTTACTGCTGAAACCTAAAGATGATGGTATAAAATGTCTTAACTGTGACCAAACTCATGACTATCATGTTACTGTCGCCCTTCAGCAAAGAGATGCATGAGTACAACATGTTTTCCATTAACACTGATGAGTCACCGTTATGTAATATACAGATCTGTAAGATATGACACTGAGAATCCAAAATATACTTTAACACATAGATGCTATATTCCGAATGCATGTCTCCTTAAATGATTTTCATTGCACCAAAAACCACAATTAGAGGTAATGAAAAGCAGCATAGGGGTGATGTATTT
Organism: Scomber scombrus; assembly: GCF_963691925.1. Lineage (NCBI taxonomy): Eukaryota > Metazoa > Chordata > Actinopteri > Scombriformes > Scombridae > Scomber > Scomber scombrus. The sequence continues at coordinate 5,208,313 of NC_084973.1, forward strand.
ATTTTCCATGTGTATGTAGGTTAATCTACTCCATAGAGCAGAGTTTCAGTTAAGAAACCATAACAATATAATACCTGCTAGTGCTGAAGAAGTTCAAGTTTCAGCTAAGACAAAATAATCAAAAGGTTTGCCCAACTTCCTCTCTTCAAATGTTAACGAAATGAAAACTAATGTTGCTCTCTAACCGTGTTAGAGCTAATGTGGTCAAACATAGGTTTATTCAGAGAACTGAAGCCGGTAGAAGTCAATAGTATTTAGATGTGATGTCAGACAACTTGATTTGCCGTCACCTTTATTTCCACATTTGGTGTGGCTTTAGTTGCAGCAATTTTACTTTATCAGTCTGGTTTGGTCCAGACTGAAATATCTGCAACATTTAGATTACCATGACATATTGTACAGACATTTATGGTCCCCAGTAGTCCTGTCACAATAATTACGTCATTGATATATCATACAATAACGTAATTCAGCATCATCACATCTATATATCAACTCATCGTAAGATACATGGACATGACAATAAGATAAGAGGCTATTCATGTCACATTGGCTAAACAAGTAGTGTCCTCCATTCCTCACTGTGTACGTCCTGAGTGGAGACTGCAGAAGAATTAAAGGTAAATAACTCTGTCCCCAACCATAATGACAGTTTGTGTACCTCCCATCCCCCTTCATTTATTATGCTATTATATTATCATTATATCAGTGGTATGAAATTATCTTCAAATGACAATAATATCGTTTATCGCGATTATTTCTGAGACAATATATCGTCCAATAAAAGCAGTTATAGTGACATATGTAGTCGCCAAGTGATGAATCTTGATTTTGAAGACTGACTTTTTTTGTTTCAGTATCATGTTTCAGTCAGTTGGATAATTGCCATAAAATTTGATACAGACAAGTCCCCTTCAGGGTGAATTGTAATTACTTTGGTGATCCTCTAACTCTTCATCTGTTGCTGTCATCTGGTCAATTTCAGTTTGGTCAATATTTCTTCACCTACTGCATATGTTGTTTTTATTACTAACTAATGAACACATGCACGCCAACATCCTAAAGTAAGTGAAAGAGGTTTTCCTCACTGTAATCATTCCTCCTGTTCGTACTGACTATTAAAACACTGTTGTTTTAAGAAAGACTTGATAAATTGTCAAGCTGTCCTTTTATAATGAATACCTCCGCACAAGAATCCATGCCTCCGTTTCAGCACTTTACTCAGTCATGTGTGACAGGAGTCTGGATGATGGAGGATGAGGAGGACAAATGCACTGGGTGATGAGATTGGTGTGTGTGTCTTTCACCATACATATACAGACCAACTAAACTAAAGTCATGACGTTCCAAGAAAAACACAGCACAGACTTTTTTGTTTTCTTGATGTGAGTAAGATCAGTTATAGTTATATTTATTGAGAAACAGCTGGGTTCATTTGGCCTCTTATTCTTAACTCCAGTTTTGTTTTTGGTACATATGGATGAAAGAGAACATGTACCTGTATTTAGAATTTTCTTCTAGACTCCAAAAAAATAAATAAATCAGAAGTGGTTCAGACTTGTCATACAGTATGAGTCAAGTACAGATAGACTATATATATATATATATATATACAAACACAGAAGATGGACCATGTGGCTGCAGAAGTTTTCAAGTTACAGGCTCATTAATGACAATAAGGTAACGAATAATGGAAATAATTACATTTTATGTTGTTTAATTAGTTTAGTAATGTGATTACACTTTTCAAGTAACTTGCCTTACACTGTCTGGAACACCTTATTTATGCATACAAGCAAACTCAAATAATGCCCAATGGCTGCACCCAATATGTCAAAAGTTATCTGCTGTTTCAGTGGACTGGCTTTTGTTTTCTCAGTGTTGCAACTCTGTGATAAAGAAACCCAGATGATAGACCTAGATTCATATGTATACATACAGTAGTGTTTAGGAGTTTTCTTGATAACTGACAACGTACGTAAATAAGAAGCTGATTCCAGTCATTCTGTAGATGTAGATGAAACCGCCTCTGCTGGGTAAATGTGTCTCTGGACATTTCACCTTTTTCTTTCATATTCCTCGTTACTGGCAACAATAGAATTGGCTCTAAGCAGGATGGTCAATGCATTCATTCATTGTATAATATAATATTTAGACACACTTTGTGGATGCTGTTAGTACCGCTGACTCGCTCACTGAAGATCCTCAGCAGTGGCAGTGCATGTGTTTCCTTTATCCATGGTTGTTAAAGTGCTGCTAAGTTCCAGCCCAGTCAGTGAGAAATGAATGAAGGTTGTCAAGGCTTCATCACACCCCACAGTAGGTGTTGGATTTCATTAGCATACCGTGGTAAATGACTGTATCGGCTCTGCCGCGGCATGTAACAAAAGTTCAAGGGTTGGGTCAGGAGATGAGCGGTGAACTGTGAGTCTGCTGTTTCGTTATATCGTACAACAAAATGTGTCTAAGCATGTAAATTAAAGACTTCAGTGTTCATCTATTTTATCCCGTTTTATTCCATTCTATCCAGATAGCAGAACACATGTAAATCAACACTTCTGATAATGATTATAACGACCAGATTTTCAGTTACCACACCCAATATCAAGTGACCATAATGTTGTGAATGTATGATTATGTAAAAACATAATATAGAAGTTTTCTCAGTACAGGTGATTGGTGAGTTTTAATTAATTTGATTTTTAAATATTTTTAAAAGGTGTTTCTAATATTTTTCTCCCCACATGTATATAAATGGAGTATATGAATGATTAGAAATACCTTTCAGTGTAATGCAATACAGTACACCACCACCATGTATGACCTCAATGATAAACAAAGTAGAATTATCACCTTTCTGACAATGTCAATAAAATCCGAAAATGTATAAACTTCGTAAATGTAGAATTTATGGCAGAGCTGTTGTATTGGATTCCATTAGATTGTAATTATGTACAAAGTGAATCACAGATTACCGCCAAGTTCTTACAGACACTCAACAGTGACACACAGTGTTTCTGTTTAACTCGTCTTTACTCTTTAATTTGGTCTCCACCGAACTGTGAGAAAGGTATCTGAGTCTTTAGCTTGTTCGGCATACTTCACCTGTGTTTTTTTTGGTTTCTCAACAGAGACAGTGGACTTATTACAGCATTTCTCTCAGATGGTGGTCAATGCCAACAACGTGTCCTTATCAATGGATGAGCAGAAGTGTCTGTCTCTACAAATCGGCCTTTATGCCAACCTGATGATGGCCACCCAGCAGGTGTTCGGACCAAGGTACTTTTTTGTTGTTGTCTGTCTTTCAATTCTTTAAACGAGTCTCCACTAGGGCTGGGTATGGTTTAAAAAATGACAACACCACTGCCAATCCAAGTACCCTTAAAGTGACACTGATACCAACTGAGTACTTCGTTCGATACTCATCATTTGAACAGAAGCATTAAATTGCATAAAATGCCACCACTCCTCCAGTTCTAAGGGATTTAATTTTTACACAAATGCATTTTTCAGTCGATACCTTAAAAGGTATCGATACCTTAAAAGGTATCGAGTCGTGATACCCAGCCCTAGTCTCCACATATAAACACTGACAAGTCAGCCTTCTGTGTATGTGACCATGATAATGAGAATCTAAAATTTAAAGGATTATTGCGACATTTTGGGAAATATGACCATTTACTATCTTCTATGAGTGAGATGTTAAGATTCATATGAAGTACATTGCTGGATTCAGGACACAGTTAGCCTAGCTTAGCATGAAGAAGACTAGAGGTAGCTAGCCTGGCTCTGTCCAAAGTTGGAAAAAAAAATACACCTAGCAACAGCTCTAAACCTTTCTCATTAACAAGTTCTATGTCATTTGTTCCATTTCTTACAGAAAAGGGTATTGTTTGATTTGTTTGATTCATTTTAAAGTAAAAATTCCAAAAAGTTGATGTTTTCAGCTCATTAACTGTGACAAAAGAAGCAATTTCAGGATGCAACCTTGGACATTGGGACATTTTAGACGTTTTGAAGACCAAATGATTAATTGAGAAAACTATTGCTAGGTTCATCAATAATAAAATTGATAGTTAATTGCAGTATTTTGTTTACTCTGGACAGCTATTTTTTCCTGCTTCCAGTCTTCTAGATTAGGCTAACCGCATCCTCACTTCATACTTGGAACACAGACATGGAATTGATGTCCAACTTCTTCTCATCTACATTCATGTACAGTATGTCTTTGTGTTTGCAGGCAGGCATTTCACTGGAGAGTTTCTCCATTCTTCTTCCTCTTCTTCTCTCCCTGCAGGTTTTCTGATGAGTTCAGTGTCCTGCTAGAGCTGCGCAGCTCTCAGAAGGAAGAGAGCAGCGTGATGACTCTGTTAAACTCCCAGCATCACATCCACCTGCAGCTCCGCCTCGGCCCACATTCACTCACCTTCATCTCCACCCAACACAGAGAATACGAGTAAGTCTGACTAGAAGCAACAATTGTACTAAACTAGAAATAAACCATCTGACTGTGTTAGATCTGAGCCTTTTATGTCTTCTCTCCTGCGTTTCTTGCTAATGTAGGTTCCTGGTGAGTCCTTTGTATGATGGCCAGTGGCACCAGGTATCACTGAGTGTCTCTGCACTCTGGCTGGAGGTTTATGTGGATTGTTTGTTGGTGGAGAGGGTCAACTGGGCCTATCCTTGGCAGGGCATCTCTACTGATGGCCTGCTGATGATGGGAGGCAGCCTGGAGGGCTTTGAGACACCCTTTGAGGTAGGAAAGTGCCTTTATTTTAATTTTTTTTCTTTGTTTGAGCACATATTTTAATTTTTGCCATCAGTAATTGATGGGTGTGCAGAGAGCTGAATTGATTTGTCCTTTGCCACTTGGTGGCAGTAGAGGAAGGATGACTGTATTTTATGTGTTCTTCATTTAATTTTAAATAGTAGACGTGCCTGTGTTACTTTAGTTTTATTGATAAGGAAAGTTGCCCATGCAATCAGCATGTTCTTCTCACAGGAATGATCACAGTATTTCACAGGACTCATGGTGCACACATAGGGGTATTGATCATTAGTACTAGTACTAATACTAATACTGCTACTACTACTAAGTACATAAGTACATAAAACGAAGTAGAATAAAACAATTGATTAAAGGTTTCTAAGAGTAACAGGATAGAAAGAGTGAGTTCACTTTAAAGCTTCATAAGTGGAAAGTGTAGGTGAGTTACAAACTGACTGCAATAATAATTAAGTATGACTGACTTGAATGCAGATATATTACTGAGTGATGGTGTGGAATTTTGGACCATACCGAAATACAGTTCTCCCTTACCTGTGAGCTTTGAAGTGAAGGTCACAGAGAATGCAGAGAGAGAGAGAGAGAGAGAGAGAGAGAGAGAGAGAGAGAGAGAGAGAGAGAGAGAGAGAGAGAGAGAGAGAGAGAGAGAGAGAGAGAGAGAGAGAGAGAGAGAGAGAGAGAGAGAGAGAGAGAGAGAGAGAGAGAGAGAGAGAGAGAGAGAGAGAGAGAGAGAGAGAGAGAGAGAGATTCAAGGTGGAGCTTCCTGCTGTCTGTGCTTAACTGCCTTTTGATGTCTCTGCAGTGTCTCATTTTCTTTTTGGTGTCCTCAGGGTGCAGTGAGACAAATGACCTTTGTGATGGGAGATCCAGATGCTGCCAGAGACCACTGTAGTCTCCAGCGGCCTGCCTGCAACCCAACAACATCCAGCACACACTGGGTATGAGAGTCAGAACAAACAGTGTGGACAGGATTCAGCTGAGAGTGATGCTAAGGCTGTTTTAGATCAAATTAGCAAATGTGAGAGAGAAACCTCAAACTGTCTTTTTTTGGCATGAAAGCTCAAAAAAAAAAAAAAAAAAAAAAAAAGTAATATCAGTACTTATTATTACTCCAAATACTCCACAACAACCATCACACTTGCATTCTGTGACAAGCAGACACAAACACCAAATTCCTGGCTTAGTTGATGTTTTCTCTCTGTTCATTTCATTGCACATTTGTAGTAAATGTAGTCTCTGTTTTATGCATTCATGTAAATGTCCATTTATTAGACTATCAACAGCAGGAATAACTGATAGAAATAAAGGCAAAACTACAAAAATAAGAATTTCTTTAACTGTGTAAGGACACCTGGAGACTGTGTAGCAACAATCATTGTGTACGTTTGTTGCATGTCACTCTGTGCTGGAAGCCTATATTACACAATAATATTACACAATATTAGCCTAAAGTTGATGAATCGTAGCGCTACGATGTAAATAGACAAAGGTGTATGAAAGCAGAGACGTCACACATGCTTCTTTTTTTAATCTCTGTGGTTTAGCTTTGTGTTTTTTTTCCTACTAAACTGTATTTTAAATGTGTGTATTCTGTGTTGTTTCATACATTATTTTGATTGGTTGATTAGTAGCAGCTGTCACATTAAGAGAATTTGCTTATGAACTTCTAAATTTTGGAAACCACAGATGTTGGTTGGCTTGGTTATGGCTGCCAAAGCTCTAAATCAGTTGTGGGTGGGCATGTCTCACAGTGAGATCTAGCAGCACTGTTTTGGTTTTACGAACATTTCACCACATTTCCATCACGATTGTCTACTTTATAGTTTCAAACAGCCGAAACTCGCAGTGTAAAGAGGCCTGAAGCCGGTGTTGAACTTGTTGTATGTGCCATGACAGAGTTAGGCCTGTCATAATAATTTTGTTATCGACTTATCCTACAAGAAAAGTAATTATCAACATCATCATATCTATATATGGACTTATCATATGATACATGAACATGACCTTTATCATTTTTGACCTCAGTATTGCCACACTTCACATTAGCAGCTAAGAGGCTATTCATGTCACATTGGCTAAGCAAGTAGTGTCCTCCATTCCTCACTGTGTACGTCCTGAGTGGAGACTGCAGAAGAATTAAAGGTAAATAACTCTGTCCCCAACCATAATGACAGTCTGGGTACCTCCCACCCCCCTTACATTATTACACTATTATATTATCATTATATCAGTGGTATAAAATGATCTTCAAATGACAATAATATCATTTATTGTGACATGTATCACCTACCAGAGGGCAGCAGGGTGAAAAGGTGGTGACCTGGGTGAGATGAGTCCCTTATGATGATTGTGTTCCCGGGTTCTGTAAATATCTTCTAGTGTTGGTAACTGAGTGCCAGTGATTTGTTGTACCAATTTCTTGACTCTTTTGAAGAGCTTTTGAAGAGTTTATTCCATTATATATTACCAAATGTTGTAAATTCTCCACTCTTTGCTCATTTAGAACATGCGCTCTGGCACCGGGCCTCATGACCCATCTGACAGTGCAGAAGGATCTGCAGATGAGAAGTTCATACATCAGGTGAGTCCACAGTAAGAAGCCTTTTGCACTTTTGACAAATAGCTGATGTAATGGATGTTTAGACATTGATTTAGGTTTGAATCATGTTATTCTTTCTGGAGGATGGCTCATGTGGGGATAGCAGTGCACTTTTTGCTTACATCATTCTTTACAGTGCAGCTAGTCATACAAGCTCCTATATAATGGTTCTAACACATTGAGGGCACGTAGGGGGGATCTGACAAATGCAGCAGAACAACAAATGAATGACCTTAAGTGTGGTCTGACCTTATATTTCTTTATTGGGAAGGGTAATTTTTCATCAGCAGCATAAAAAAAAGCAGACCTGTATCAGCGCTCAGTACATCACAGCAGCATGTTGTGTGTCTGGGCACGTGCGAACACTGAAGGATGTGTTGGCTCTGATAAAACGCCCCTCAGGGAGGATTGTGGTTTGGCCTCCTTGTTCATTCATTACCTCTTCTTCTAGCTGCATCCTCAGTACCGCCACTATCCACCCTGGCATGATACTCGCCAACTTTCCGCGCTCAACAGAGGATGTACTCTTCAGGGTGGTGGGAGCCCAAAAGTTAGTGGTTCAGACGGCTACGAGGGTTGGGAAAATCCGGCTGGAGAAATTGGATGATTAAAGATTTGCTTGCGCAGATCTATTTTTTTCCTTCACCACATTTTGTACTCCCTGTGAAGCAAGGGTGCTTCATCTGAAGGAGTGTATTCTTGAATTTTGACATAAATGGCCATGATGGTTTGAAAATTGTCCCACTGATGTCTAACTGTAAGTCACTGTCGCAGCATACAGATCCATACTGTTTGATCAAACACAAGTCAGCAAAGCCACTTTTCTTTTTATTTAGATTTATTTACTTTCAACTAATGTAGGCGAAACCACCATCTAAACTTAGACACCTTTAGAGATTTTGCCAAACTCTTTAATATCTGGTTTCTCAGGCCACTAATAGGCCACTGTGGGCAGTGTTGCAAATCAATGAACATAAATAATGTATTTCAATATTAGATCTTTTTTTAGACTTGCTAGTCCCTCAGATATGACCTTTTTGTCATTTTATCATATGCAGCCTTTATCTGCATGATATAATACATACATTTGTCTGGTGTTAAAAGCTGTGTTACTTTTTTGCAACTTCAGAAACAACAAGCTGTAAACATGACAACTGACATGTTATCACCTTATAACAGATTAGAAAACACTTATTTACACATTGAGAAACACTAGCATTCATTTTTTCATTTATGAAAATGATGAAGTCCAATATTTGCATTTCTTTTAGCTCTGGTTTGGTCTCCACCAACTACTGAAAAAAAAGGCTAGCTTGTGAAATGTGTCACTATGTTAACCAGCTAGTCTCTAAATCTTAACCGGGGTTTCCACCGGGCAAGGCTGAGCCACGGTTTTGCTCCGTCCTCTGTCCGGCATCCTACCCCACCATTAGCGTTTCAGCAGCAAAGCGAAGCATACTCTGGGCAAGCAATCTGCCTTTTAAATTACGTTGCACTGTTAATACAGTAATTACGGCAGCCCAATCAAATCCAAAAGAGTGCTTTTAGACTACCATAATTGCTGTAGTAGCATTTTGTTAACTTGCTCATATATAGTTGATCACGTAGTCATTTTCATTGATTTTTGTGCTTCTATAGTGGGATAGCAGACTGCGTAGATAAATGGTCTCTTTATCTGTCACTTGTATTCGTGTTTGTTGATGAAATATGAGTCTTCATGGGTTGTTTATTTTGAAATTTGATGGCAAATGTTATGCCAATTCTGTGTCTGACTTCCTGTCTGGTGTGATCTGTTCTGTTAAGCTTGACGCGACGCGACTTAGCCACCTTCAGTGGAATCAAGCCTTAGTTGGTTATACTGGGCAGGTAGTGTACAGTAGGTTTGTCTGAGCTTTTTTCACTGAAACAGCTGCCTGTTGATGCTAGAAATGTTGAGTGATGTAAAACCAGATCCAACCGGTAAAAGCAGATCGTTGCCACCTAGTGTCTGCCTGAGGTATCTTCCCATTTTTCCTTGCTGCTGTCACCATGCTCATGTGGGAATGTTGGGTCTCTTTAAATTATATTAGAGAGTACAATGTAGACCTGCTCTATGTGTAAAGTTCCTTGAGATAACTTTTGTTGTGATATGACGCAATATAAATAAAGATTGATTGATTGATAAGAGGGTTAAAGACTCTGGAGTGAACTGCAGAGTTGGTGCCATGTGGCCTATAGTTAACATACAACTATTAATTGGTACAGCTTTAATCCATTGGACTAGCATTGTTATAGATTCACATCAACAATATATATTCATGTCATAATATTTTGTTAAAAATGTGTAAACCAGTGTTTTATCCTTCATATCACGATATATGTATCAATACCCTCATATATATAATTACATACTACAGCTACATCTACTGATAGCTGTCACTGTGGTGACAACCCCCATGTTCTTAAAGTGTCTAACACAAAGGGGACTTTTTCTTACCTTTTTAAAAAGTCTGTTTACCTGTTTTTAACTTATTAGGATACATCATCTGGTTGTGATTAATCATAGCAGTATATTTTCTGACTGTAGTTTATTTGGAAATGAATGCACTCAATAACATAATATAAACATCATCTAAAATTAAAACTTAAGCAATTAGCACAGATTGAGTCAACACCTCACGGACAGTGAGTAAATAAAAATGGCATATTTAATTATCTTTGGGTTAGGGTTAGGGTTCATCCATTTGATGTTTTGGCTCCAATACTCAAAACTGTCTAGAGTAAGTGGCAAAATTTATAACACTAACTAGAGTCATAGTTTACGAGGGTCAGGATAAGGTGCGTGACCTTTGTTTAGCAGTTTCCGTGGTGTTGATTTGTATTTTGACCCTGTTGAGACCTGCATTAGCGCCCCTGGGCTCCACCCACTTGTTCAGTGGTCAGACACAGTATATGTCACACATATGTTGTCAGGTCAAAAGCTCTTCCAGCCCACAGGAGGTAGACTGTGAAAAACACATTGCCCCTTAACAGATAAATGTGTTGACTTACATCTTGCCAAGATGTTTGTCATTCTGAATCATTTTATATTCAGAATTTAGACATTTGTAGAATTATGGTCTGAAATTCATGATTGGTGTGACACAACTTTAGCCCATGTAGCAGAATGCCTTTACAGACACACAGGAGGTACTGTTTATACTACATTGGCTGTCTGCATATGTGGATGTGTTCATATGCTATAATACATTTCGGGCTGCATGCTGACATCAACAGACCTTCGCAGACTTGGCCTGGTGATGAAACTGACATAACATGGACCCTTGTGGCTATGCAGCCAAGTCAGAGAATGATGTTAGTTTAAACCAACTTTCATTAGATTTTTTGCCTCTTGGGGGTAGCAGTGTAAATACAGCACTGACATATTATAAATATACAGTATCATATATACATACATCGCCTTATAAAGTCACCAAAAACAGCTGCCTACTGCTGGAAACCAGGGTGATGAGAGCTGTGAGACTCAACCAAAACAGTCAATTTGAAGGCCATACAACAAAAAACAATTATCTGAAAGACACAAAAAGACTCCATGAAGTTCAGTTGAATTTATAAAATGGAGCTGTTTGGATTTATATTATTTAGATAGAGTCAGATAAAAACTTCTTGCAATTTAATGGCACCCTGTTGAACTTTTGGCCACAGGTGGCACTGTGGAGCAATGTTTTGATGAGCATCTTCTTATTATTATTATTTTTTTTTTTGTATTGAGCACATGCACAAGTACACACACAAGCAACATGACAAGATGAGGAAGGTAATTCAAATGTGTGGTAGTGTATGCAAGCCGCACTATGGGCCTGATTTACTAAAGGTTTGCGTGTGTAAAAACGTGTGCAAACTTGACATCACCCGCAAAAATGTGCAAGCTGATCTACGCACAGGACGGATTTTTTCCACCCGTGTTAATGTTTTTGGAGTGGAATATTTTCGGTTTTACTAACAACATTGACTTTGTCACAAATACTCTCCCATCTGTCGGTTTTTCTGGTAATATTTTTTTTTTGGTATAACTCAGTATATTTGTTAACCTCTTCCACTAGAATCTCTAATTCCATAGGATCAAATTCCATTTTGCGCTTGCAGCTTTCTGAGTTGCCCGATATATCAGTCAGGCTCTAATATATAGTAAAAAACCAACAGAGATGCATTGACAGTGTGCACAAAGCGTAAATCTTTAAAGTTACTTTCATGACATGTTATTATTACTGATAGGGAATTTGTCATACAAACTCAGCATATTTTCATCAGTGTTGCTGAACATGATGCAGTGCTCTGTTATCAGTGACACACATTTGAACCCCGTGATGATGATGATGATGATGATGATGATGATGATGATGATGATGATGATGATGATGATGAGTTGGGTGGAGCAGCAGGAGAATAATCATTCAGTTTGGAGGTCAGAGTGTCAGTCCATTCACTGCAAGTCGAGGCAAATCTGTGTCACACATCAGCCCTCCAGATGGACTGTTTTACAACACTGAGCTATTTCACATCCAAGTCGACTGTGAGTGAACGTTATTCATCGCAGATCGTCTCTCACGCCTCTTTGATCAGGACTGTCATTCATCCAGCTGTTCTATCACAGGCTGTGAGAGGTTTATCTGTGTGTTGGGCTCCGTCCTCACTCTAAGTGAAATTGTGCTCATATATTTTCCCTCATTTTTCCCATTTTGTCTTATAATGCAGGTTAGGAATGGACTGAGAATGGATGAAATTTTGCAGGAACACACTGAAACAGAAGCTGATTCGTGGAAGCTGAACCTGAACCTGGCCTTCAAAGCTCTGTTTAAAAAAACATTTGTAGTTGTATTATTTTACTTCTTTTCTGTTCCATTAATCACCCTACGACACCTCCAATTTATCTCGTGACCCATTCAAGGGGTCCTGACCCCTAGGTTTGATGTCACGGCACCTGCAGCCTTCTGTGAGTGAATCTGCCATCACAGTGCAGTATAATGATGTAGAAACAGCAGACAAGGTCATTTAAAGAAGGTGTGAGCGGGACAACTCAGTCTCAGACAGTTTAATAGACTCGGTCCTTCAATTCATGGGTTAACTGGAAGCTAAATCCACCTGAACTCACTTTCCTCATCTTTTAAGGCTGCCCTATAAATCTCTGTGACACATATTTATGGCATGCTATAGTTATGACTCATGGGCTTTTGAAAGCAGACCTGTTGGCTCAATATTTGACTATATTTTAGGGAAGGGGGGGAAAAATTATATTTGTTATTTATATGTAATTTAATCTCTGACCCATTGCCCATACTGCTCCTCCTCCTTAAAACAACTATAATAAATATATACCAAAATAATTTCAAAATAAAATACAGTATGGAAGCAAATGTTTTAGTGTAATTAAAATTATATTGTGTCTGCAATTTTTCCACTAAATACATTGAGTGAAAAAGTGAGGCTAGGGCATAATAATGTTACAGTAAATATGATTTATAAAAACAATCAATCTTTATTTATATAACGTCATCATATAAAGTCATCTCAAGGCACTTTACACATAGAGCAGGTCTAAACTGTACTCTTTCATTTCATTCAAAGAGACCCAACATATACATGCTAGATCAAGCTTTCTCCAGTCTAATCCAGTGAAATACTGTATCTCAACATCTACTAGATGGGTTCTGTTTGAGATATTTCATCTCAAGAACTATGGGATGGATTATGGCACCAACAGTATGAACTGTGATCCCACATTTAATTTTGTTCAACACACAAAACTAAGATTACACCTGCAAATCATCAGCATGTTAATGTAACTAGCTCAAAGAAGTACAGTAGCCACAGCTCACTATCTGAAAGCATGCTTAGTCTTAATAATAAGATTTAAGATTAGGCTGATTTTAAAATCCTCATCTGAAAACAGTAATGAGTCATTATTCAGAATGAACTGAAAAGCCTCTAGTGTGAAAAAAAAAGCAGAGCGCAGAAAGATAAAAACCAAAAACCAAGCAAATCCGTCCACATATGTACAGAAGTATGTGTTCAGGCTCTGAGCCGGCCTGCTTGTCGCTGCCTGGCAGAGGAAATGTGCAGCAGAGTGTTGGTTTAAAGTAAGGCCTGCGCTCTGTTCTCTGTACCATATCCCAGATGTCTGCACTCCTTTCAGTTGGCAGCGTTTATCTATCATCTCAGACCTCAGCCCCGGCCCGACTTCGCATCGTTCGCTGCGGCCTGTAATTTGGTGTAACGCCGCTTCAGCTGAACACAGAGCGTGTGAGAGAGAAGAAACTCTTGCTACCACATTACCAACACACATAATCTAATGGAAGCAGCCGCTGAGCCTATCAGTGTCCTTTTCACACCCGATGGAAACCCTCACTGAGTATCATGTGCTAACCCTGCAGCTGTAGTGGAGAACACCCATCAGTGGCTTTGGCCTGGTCACATTGTATATATTTCTAATGAGACTTAAAGCTGTTTATTTGCTTTGCTCACAATATATAGCCACAATGTAAACCCCCCCCCCATTTTTACTGACCACAGTTTCTCCTTCTTACCTCTGATCCCACTGTTTAAAACCTCAGACAAACACCCCCCCCCCTCCCACTCACTGTGCCGCTGTGAGTCTCCTCTGTAATTCCCCTAAAGAAATCAAAGCACCCTCATTATCAGATCATTAGCAGATTGTTACTGTGGTTTTATGCTCGGAAGCTTGAAAGACTTCTCGGGGACCGTTCTCTCTAATGATATATTATTATATATATGTTGTCTATGACACCGTCTAATGCAGTGAAACCTGTTGAAAGCCACCCAGCTGCAGTGACAGCCATCCCACACTAATGTGGAAGAGCAAGTAGAGTAGAGAGAAAGTAGAAAATGGTTCAGATGTCGAAAGTTAATGTAGCAACAGTGGGTGTGACTGTAAGGTTCTACTTATATATTTTGGTTCATCTGACCATATCAAGTAGCCTGCTTAATTGTCAGGTATGAAGTCTTTGATTATAATAATGCAGCGTCACTTAAAATAAAGCTTATGTGATACTTAACTCTTTACTAAGGTGAAAATAGCTGTTTTCCCATAAAATCTGGCCTTAAATTATCACAATATTGAAAAAAACAGAGGAGAGTAAAATGTCTTCTTGGTGTAAAAGACTGCCCATGTTCATAAAAGTAAACAGTTTTTTGGCAACCGAGTGGTGCCAAGAGAAATAGGAATTCCCATTTTGAGTAAATGCTTTTGAGTAACTCTTTAATCTAGTTCAAATAATAGAAATTTACACAACGATTACGTGCACGCGTGTCAGTGTCATTAATTACACCTCCTGCCGTCTAACCATCTACTATGACAGCAGCTGAGGAATAACTTCCATCTGCTCAGGGAGGATATATACTTAATTCTATTTTAACTCTACATTGTTACTAACCTGTATGGTGCAACCAGTTTGTAATGTACTGGTATGTTTGAACTTACTGGTTTAACAGCCTGCAGATCACATTGTGATTTACAACACTTAATACTGACATGAATCCACTTTCGTGCATTTTTCATTTTATTTTTTGCAAAACCTTCTAGTTTTTTATATGTGCTGATATGCAGAGTTTTTTGTCTATTCATGTATTCCAATTATTGTATTTTCCACATTTGTTCATCCTACTTAACACATTCTACTGTAGCGTTCATTTTTATATGGCTTTCTGTTTAACCCCACCTTCAGCTTTCCCCCCCCCCTCACATTTCCTATGTCTTTACCTCTGTCCCCTCACAGTATCTCATCAGGCTTTAATGTGACAGCAGCAGCACACAAGATAAGCATCCCACCCTTTCTTAGCTCAGTGAATAGTTTGGGGTGTGGCAGCATGTAGTGCAGCAATACTGTATGTGTGTATGGCAGCAGAGTGCTGGGTGTGTCTCTGCTTGGCTCTATGAGGGACAGATGGAGGAGGGGAGGGGTAAAAGCCTAAAGCTCCTGCTCTGACAGGGACCGGTGGACTGCAAGCATATGGGCTCTGGGCTCTGCTTGACTTTCAGCACATCTGGACTGAGTGAGGACATGCTGTAGCCATGTGGATTATGTTAACCTGCGTGCTGGGCTGCCTTTGGCTGCAGGACTCTCTTTATATGGGACTGGCTGTGGATGGGCAGCGGACAGATGTGGTATGTACTGTAAAGGATGGAACAGAGAGTCAGTGTTAGTTGGTAGTGGTGTGACTGGCCCTTCTAAAAGCATGTTTTCCACTTTATTTGCTCTGATTGTTGCACTGGGTCACGTTTAAAGATGCATCTAAAATGACATTCTTGTTCTTGCCATGTAGGACTTCATTTAGTTATGTGATCATAATAACGCTTCTTTTAAACTCCAGCCAGTAGTGAACACCTTTTATCTATAGACGCCTGTATAAATCACTCCATCTGAAGCATGTTGCTCTCTGCCAGCACATATGGCCTTTTTTTTTTTTTTTTGTCTCTGATCACATGTTCTCTGATGAGCTTAAACAGTGCACACACAGCACCACAATGTGAGCACAAGTGAAAACTTGGCACCGGAAATTGTCCGTCCAAGCAAAACAACAATGTGAAGGCAACTCAGACCTCAGATGCTGCCATGACGCCTCCTGACCTCCCTGCTGACCTCCCTGCGTGCTGAGTACACACACATCTCCTTATGCGACTAGCCCTCCTCCTACAAAAATCCTGGACAACCTCTGCAGTGATTATGTATAGCTGCAGATGATGGAATATGTTTGCCCAGCTGCGTATTCAGACCTCGGGTTCAGCAGAGGTCATTTCCTCACCTGGAGATATAGATAACCTGATTTATTACACTCTGAGAATCACAGGGCAGGATGTTATCATCTGTCATGTCACTGTAAGAGGTGTTTTGCTTGTAGTTATGTCAAATTGTTGCCTCAAATGAAACTGATTACACTTCATTTTCAGTAGTTTTAAACAGGCATTGCTTTCACTTGTCATCACAAAGAACACCATGTATGAGTGTCTCAAAGATTTACAACAGTTTGAGGTCTCTTTTAGTCCTGTAGTAATCAAGAGCTGCAAGAATGAGGTCACACGGTCTGGACTGACAGGTAACTCACTGATTGGACAGTTGTGATAGTTAGTGTGGGCTGTGTTTCAGTCAGGTTTTAATGAGGTACTGACAAAGTACAGGGAGTAAGACACAAACACAACTCACCTCTGGTTTAACTTCACTTTCACTCGATGTATCAGAGAAGCCGCTGCACTCACGTGTTACCGTGGTTACCGAATGATCTTACTCTGCTTACAGATCGCTGATAAGATTGCTTCCTTGAGAGTTCTCAGTCAACAGATGGATTAGCTCAGTTTCTGAATCCATGTTAAAGTAACATACAGTATTTTCTTTAATCAAATCTGCAGTACAGTAAACAACAGTGCCAATCCTTCTCTGCTGGTTTCCACTGCAGAGTTGACCAAACCAGCCAGGCAACCACAGAGTTCATCTGATCTAACACTGTACAGGTCAAACTCCATCAATGCTGGGTTCTACTGTTTTCATAATGCAACAATAGTAGTACTAATGCATAATTAATAATATCTTTCATTAGACCCTACCTGCCTGGTAAATGTCCATGTCTTTTAAACTCCATACATTCAGTTGGTAACACAGGCTAATTACATGTTTGGATCTTCATGGATTAACTTTATGACATCATTTATCATTTGATAGTTGGATTTTTTTGCCACAGCAAAGAGAAGTCCCTAAAAAGATCTGTTTGTTTTTGCGGATTTGATATTTAACTCACCTGCATGCTCCGGGCAGTCTCTACCTCTTCCTCTTATCTTCCCTTCTCCCTCAGCTCTTCCTCCACGTCTTATTTCCTTGACACCTGGCCAGTAGAGGAGTGTGCACATGCACATGCACACACAGAATGCTGGAGGGAGTGATAAATGGAGCAATGAAAGATGCTTCTTGGAAACTCTCCTCCAAGTTAAACGACAGCATCTGGTGCTTGTTCCAGTTCCTTTAATAACCCATGTTTATGTTTCCCTGAATGCTATTTGTTTATATATATATATATATTTCATAAAAAATAACAGATAATAATAAAATAGTTCTTCTTGTCTTTAGTCTCATAAGTGATTTAGAACTGTGGCCTAAATTTCAGTATTTGAGTATTGTCAATGCACCAACCCTGAAACGTATATTTACTTCCATTGATAGAAAACAGAGACTAAAAAAACATATTTAATGTTATCATCAGGCCATCGCACCTTCGTGCATGTGGGTGTGCTGCAGTCAAAATGCTATTTTTGTGTGGTAGTACAAGAAAACATCCACTAAATGTTTATTATGTTGCTGCATATCAAATGCAGATGACACACTTTAAATTTCATGTACATCAGAAGAAGTTTGTCACATAAGGCTTGCTTCTTATTGCCACTAGGCGGTGCTACACAAGTGGGTCCTTAAGGTGGCCTGACATACATATGCATTTTCATGAACATCAGTTGTTGCTGTGAGTTATATATCACTTCCTGTGTCCACTATGTGGCGCTAGAGAACACCCACTAATTCGTCATGTTGGATATCGTGTAAACAAACTGGGACATTAAATTAACACGTCCAAGTGTCCAAAGTCATGTAAGATGTTGTATGAGTGCTTGATTAATTTTTGACCTTTCCATTCTATCTGAGAGAGCATTTTAAGTGGAGCCATGTCTCCTCATTGCTGCTGAATTGACTATGAAGGATCAATTATGGCCCAACTGCAGGGATCAAAGACTGTGGTGCTGTGTGCTGAATGGAGCAGAACACCAGGCCAAGCCACTGTCATGGCTGAATTCACGTTGTCCCTTCTACAGATGTGGCTGTAAAACATCTGCAGCAGATATGCTTAAACTTGACATGCATGGCTTCCAACTGTCCAACTGGACAAACAGTAACACTGCTGACAATTAGACACATGTAGAAAGAAATATGATACTCCTTGGTTCGCTGACACGTGTGTACCCAAGAAGACTCATATAAACAAGTGATGTATGGTTTTCATTAGTACTAGATTTTCAAGCAATTTGTTTAATGTATTGCACAGCACATGTTATTTCTGCTTGCCTGCCGCACCTCCGCCAGTGCCCACCAGGTCAGCCGCAGGGTCGTCAGCTGGAGGCATTGTTCACTGTTGTTTCACCCCCTATCCAGTGCATCTCCTGGTGGGGGGTGGCAGTGGCCAGATGGGGGTATCTCCCCGCCACTCCCTGCAACTGACTCTATTGGGGTGTTGTACCCCAAGTGCCATCCCTCCTACTTTGCCACAACCAGTAACTCGACTTCTCAGCCTCTGCCAGCTCTTTGATGGCCCTCTGTAGCCTTGTCCCGGTCGTACCGACTGCACAAAGAAGTTGGATGGCTTATTTCTCAATGAATCCTCTAGCTCCAACTTCCCACTGGTTGGATGGTTGCAGTCCAGCCAACTTCCCTGCACTCTGCTGCCAACTCAAAGTATTTGAGCCACTTGAACTTGTTCGCTGCAGGTATTCCTTCCTCCCAAGGGACAGTGAGCTCAATTATGAAGATCACATCACAACATCTGGTCTGGAGTGTTGTTTGGGTGATCTCAGGTGAAAAGATTAGCTGTCTGCCCAGGGCAACCCGCATTTCTCATGCCTTACTAGGAGTAAGCAGAGATGTCTTCCCTGCTACTGACTTTTATATGAGTCAAAATTCAATTTCCCCTATGACACAAAATACCTGTTGTAACAACATACAAACTTATTAACCTTTCTAGATATAACATGAAAAGCTTATGTGTTGTTGTTACAAGAAAAGAGAGAAATATTCAACCAGTGCCTAAAAAGAAGCCATTGTATACTTCATGAGCTAGAAAAATTGACTAATTTTGATGGTTGACGTTTTATTTCATGGTTTGGATGAGACATAGTCAAAGTATCACTCTCCTTCACTTCATCTGATTTGCAGCATCATGGGGCAGCTGAAGTCTATCCAGCTCTCAGTGGTTACTAAAGAGGCTTTTCTCCTGATTAAAAACTATATATAATTATATGTGGAAATGGAACAATCCAAACAGCTGGTCTATGGTGCAGATGTAGGGATGGTGGTGGTCATGGATACATTAGTGTGACCATAACTTTTTTCCTTGTACTGTCAAGAATGGGAGGCAGGAGGGTATGAGATGTCTGTTCTGGCCAGATCATATCCATAACATCTGTGTTCTGGAAACCAACACAGTCATAATACATGCAAACATCCTGCCACATTTCTGGATTCATTATATTATACAGTATTATTGATCTGGGCTACAGTATGTCTTAAAGTAAAGTAAAGTAGAGATTGCTTTCTCTCATATCAGTACAGTGAATATGAAGCTACACCCAGCAGCTGTTTAGCTTAGCTTAGCACAGACTTAAAGGAGCAACAGCTCCAACAATAACAAAATCCACCTACCACCACCTGTTAAAATCACTCAACATGTTACATCTTGTTTCATTTGAACAGAAAATGACAGAAAGATGACATGTTGTACTTTTACAGGGACTTCACTTATACTTTTTGTTGTAGTTGGTTGGTTGTAGACAATTCTGAGAAAAATGCTTTTAATACATTTAGGCAGTTTTGAATTGTGTCTGCTTCATAGTCATGGTGAAAAATTGTGTGGCCATGGGGCGGCTTGTCTGCAGAGAACATGACTAGACCAAGAGTCGCCTTCTGTGGCATACTGAGGCTGATAATAATCATTATCAAATCTCTCAAAAACTATACTGTAATATAATTCAAATGTATGAAAGCTTAAAGCAAAAAAATATACAGTCTCTGTGAAAATCGGATTTGTTTCTGGTCATCTGAATGTGGCGTAACACATGCAAGTGTCGGCTTAGGATTTGATTCATTTGTCTTTTTTATACAGCGATCAGTGTGCAGTAGTGATGAGCAGTGTGGGTAGATAAGCTTGACAAATAGGCTCAGGTGCAGAGCGATCAAGTGTCTGCTGGATGGGAGAACAAGCAACAATGGCAGCCTGTCCAGGATAAAGGAGCATTGTGCACTGCTGGATAAGGGGATTTTGTGACTGTGTTGCCTCTGTATTCTGCCTCCTGTTCATGCCACTCAGCTGAGTAGCACTATCTTCTCATGTTGTATTACAGGTGGCCTTTGAAGTCTATCAGTCCCAGACTTGTACGAGTGAACTACTTTGAAAATTATGATGTTACCAGATTCTAGAGTTCTTTCAGCACAAGTGCATGATACCTTACTTTCTTTAACACTGTGGCTAACTGTTACAATGTTAACATTTCATTTACAAAGCGGTGTACATCTGAGTTAATACAACACAAGCAAGGATCTAGTCAGGAGGGATTGTGTTGGTTAACAGGATATTTTCACCTGACAGTGCTGATTTGTAACTAAAATCGTTAAGAACAATCCTCTGTGGACTATGAGTATCAGTTCAGTTCATTGTTTAGCTGTCTAGCCTGCAACTTTTACTGTTTTGGTTCACTCTCAGCATAGACTATGAATTTCCATTCATAGTCCATATTTCATGCCGATCTTGCCAGTAGTTGTCAAGCTTTCTTGCTGTAGATGAAATGTGGTGGACTGGCAGGAGATGAACCGGTCTCTCAACAGGGTGGTTCCTGGTAAAACATTTTTATTATGTGGAATAGTATGGCCAGAGAAAGTGACTCATACATTTTAGGCAGGCTATATTAAAAGATCCATGTACACTCAACTACAGTTCCATATACAATGTTCTGAGAATGCAAAAGCCTTGTGGTGCTCTCAGCCCTTATTCCAGCTGCTTTACCTCAACCTATCTAGTCTAATCTTATTAGGGACTGTCCCAAAAACATATGTTATAATTCTAGTTATAATTCTCAATGCAATTCACTACCATACTAGGAAGATGGATGGAACACATTTGAATTTCAGTTTCCAAGTGGTTAAATCAGCAAATTTTGGTCATCCACATTAAACTTTTCCTTTATATTGCTCTTATATGATGGGTTTACACAAATAATACTACTGAAGACATAACTATGTGATTATTTTCTGTCTCTTTCAGGACCTGTTAGAAAGGAGGCCTCTGGACTCCACACATCAACACGCTGCTGAGCAAAGACATGGCCTGGTTCTTCTTGATGAACCTCACATCCTAGTGGCCACCAACAGTGAAGACAGAACACTTCACATTGAATCTCCAACTATCCAAACCTTAGATGAAAATATCATGCAGAGAAATTCTGCAGACACAGACTTAAACAACCTAGTTGATTCCCTAATGCAAAAATCTAAAGTGAAATCTACCAACATCAGTTTCCTGGTGGAGGAGAATGTGGTACCATCAGTGGTATCAAGGGGACATTGGGAGACAAACGGCCATCACCCTCTCCTAAGAAACAATGATGGAATGAGGTTCTCCGGTCCGCAGCAGACAGACTCATTGCCATCAGTACCTGCTAGTGGAACAGGGAAAATCGTCTATGGATCAGACCAGAAAGTCTACCGAATCCATAAAGGTCCTTCAGGTCCAATTGGACCACAGGGGAGAAGAGTAAGAAACTGTTTAGGATGGGTTAGACAAAGCTTATTCCAGGGACTTTTATAATGATTAAGTTTGCACAACCCATTATGGAAGATATCCCACTGTTGATTTAATGCTTAGGTATATAGAGATGCTTGATTAATGTAGTAATCCAGCCTTTACATGCTACTGACACGCTGTAAATACAAAATGTAGGCTTAGGACAGGATCAGACTACATGATATCAGCCTGACAATTTTACAATGCAATACATGATGTTGAGCCATTGAGCACGTAACTTTTCTGCTGTTAACGGTAAGAAAGGAAAAGAGGTAGGCTGTTTTTGAAATTGTGAAATCAGTCCCTGACATTACCTTTCCATTGACCCATTTTATGTACCTCAAATCTTGAAAGACAGCATTTTATGATTGGCCAGGGTCAGGGTCAGGTTCCAGCATGTAGTCTCCCATGTTTCTCTGCCAAGTCACGGCCAGAATTTACGACTCCATGATCATCTCTCATCTGTCAAACGGTGACAATATCAAGAGGCAAAAATATTGTGTAGTCTGATCACAGCATTGAGTTGGAGCTTCAAGTGTAGCATGTTTAGCTGATGTTAACAGAATGACTGTTTGCTTATATATAAGCTAAGGTTTGCCTTTATTTCATTCATCACTCACTGGACTAGTGACTGGTTTAAAAAAAATAAGTCTTATTGATGCTTAGTCATCAATGTAACTTATTTGATTTAGTACAGTACACAATACATCTCTGTATTGCTGAGAGTGAGATGAGAAATCTGATATCAGTCTGATGTCTGTGTGTTAAGAACAAAACCGTAGTCGGAACATGGTCAGCATAGCTTAGCATTAAGAGTGGAAGCTGGAGGAAAGAGCTAGACTGGCTCTGTTAAGAGTATGCCGGCTGACTCCTTGAATATTCATTAATCACACATTGCATCTCATTGGTCGGTTAATTAATCTGTACTCAGAAATGTAAAAAATGACAATTTATGATGGAAGGGGAGCGTAATGTGCTAGGCATTACATGGTAGAGTTAATATACCTGGCTTTTGTTTGCCAATACATTGTTCCAGTAAATTTTTCCAAGTAAAACGATTCATCAATTTGTTGATTGTAGGAATTTTTCTAGTAAAAATATATATATTTTATGGTTTTCTTAGTTTTCTATTGGATTTTTTTGTACTGTTACCTTTACAAAACGAGAAATTTGAATATGTCACCATGGATTCTGGGAGCTAATGACAGGCGTTTCTACAATATTTTAACATTTTATAGACCAACCAACTGATAAAACAAGAAAAACAGTCTGTAATTTAATCAATAATGAAAATAATTGTTAGTCGTAGCCCTAAACTTTGGACAGTGCCAGGCTAGCTGTTTTCCACTGCTTCAAGTCATTATTCTAAACTAACATGCCCTGACTCCAGCCCTGTATTTAACACACAGACATGAGACTGATATTGATCTTCATCTCACTTCTGGAAATAAAGCAAATAAACCTTTCAACCTCTTCAAGGACTCTGGAGGGCAGCAAACCGTAGTTTAGTCCACTGCTAAAGAAACCTCCAAGGTTTCACTTTAGGAGACATCTAGCTAGAACATCACGTCGCTGGTGGTAGGTTACCAAAATATCAGCAGTGGTTTAAACTCTTTCTATTTTCAATACAACAGCTTTCACCCCAATGGTTTATGTAATTCCCCAAATTACCTCTTTTTAATGTCCCTGTATTTTTGTTGTAAGTGGAGGTTTTGGTCATTCTGTGCAAACAGTGTGGTTGAGTCAATCCATGTGAAATTGCCTCTTACTGGTTTTATTCAACTTGTAAAATTACAGGGTAGAGGGGTTGCTTTCAAAACACATTGCATTAATAAGTTCTTGGCAAGACAACAGTAACCTTTTTTAGTAAGATCATAATACTGTAGATTATGTCAGACAACATAAGCCTGTGGTATAAAAAAGCTCAGTGGCATATTGTTCTTGCAGGGATGTGCTGGGAGAGAGGGCTATATGGGATTAAAAGGCGAAAAGGTAAGATATGCATGTGCAAATTTTCTTTTTGTTTTGTGTTTTTTAAAGTTATCATAATGTAAATAAGATCATCTGTTTCTCCAAGTAGCAGGTTTATGCATTTAAACTTTGCTGAGTAAAACCCAGCTCCTAAAGTGATACTCAGCAAAGTTATTGAATTAACTTGGAAAAGGACTCAGGTGTACCTAAATGTTTGAGTATGACACTGATCTTTTTTAATTTATTTTTTAAAATGATTATTAATTGATCTGAGAACATTACTACCATTACTACTGTTTAGTTGATGTCAAATTACTACTTATCAGTCAATTTAAGTAGTTTTCAGAGTTGTGTATGTGTATGTCAGTTGTCTATCATAGAAAATACACTTCATATATATATATATATATATATATATATATATATATTTATATATATATATATATATATATATATATATATATATATATATATATATTTAACATTTAATTCTTCTATCATACTGGATTCTTACAAACAAATCTAGAGCTGTAAACATGAAGGCATATGGACTCTCTACATGGACCATGTCAGGAAATTCATTTCTATTGACTGACAGCAAGTTATGTAGCACTTAACTGCACTGTCTGTGTTTACTTACTGAATTTCATCTGGAGTCACAAAGAGCTTGTGAAGAAATGACTGATTATATCCATTATTATTATTCCAGACTGCAACAAGAGTTCATAGCATGTCATTAATAACCAACAGCTACCAACAGGACCAAAACAAGGTGCCTTTTACCTTAATAGCCAATTAGTTAAGGGGCTGGTATGCTGACAGACGAGCTTGTCAGATGTTCGCCTCCCCACACACACACACACACTCTCTTTTGTGTGTATGGCCATTTCTGTAACCTTCCGAAACTGACAATCAGACAGGAGTGTAAGTGAGACATGTGCCAGGATTTGAACTTCTCTCTCTTTTCTTAAATAGTGTGCCTGTTAGGAACAACTATAAACACAGCTGATTTCCCATGTGGTCGGACATCATGTTGTCCGAACTAGTTCTCATTGAGTATTTAATCAGAATAAACCGACCTTTACTGTGCGGCTGCTTAGTTTGAACTCACTTGAGAGTAGGACACGATAACGACCTACAGTATTACCCTTCACTTTCTGATATATCAGTGCACAAAGTTAGTATCTGATGAGTTGAAGGAAAATTTCAGTCAGGAAGCTCCCCACAGCCCTGGAGATTTCTCAGCATCTGAGTCACCCCTAGCCCACTGGAGCAACCAGACAGATGCCATGCCACAGACCACCGAACCCACAAAGGAACAAATCAATTGGCCAAAGACGTCTAACAACACAAAGTGGGCCGGCCTCGACCATGATCTGGATAGATTCCTACAGGTCACTTTAGCGGGAACAGCTGATCAGAAGGTGAACACCTACATACAACCTGGCAAGAGAATGACTTGGTGTAACAGAGAGAAAGGTCACAGATGCAGTAACACAACCAACCAGAAGAGAGAGTGGGAGATCCACAATCTGAGGAAAGAGATCAAAAGCCTTAACAAGAGGTAAAAAATGGGCACTGGGGAAAGGGAAGGTATAAAAGGGAGTACCTAAGCAGACTAAGAAGGGCGGAAAGGTCAAGGAAACTGAACCAGGAAAAGGTGGAAGGAGGACCCCGTTCATAAAGGTTCCCTACAAATTCACCAGGGGTCTCATTTATATGGGGCTCGAAAAAGGCATATGCCACTTCCCACACAAAAGTTATGATCTATAAAAACGAACTTGTTGGGAGAATGTGTGCACTTGTACAGAAACTTTGACCCATGCATATGAACATTTTGGAGACGGGAAATTGGTGACGCAGATGGTAAAGTGGTAAGTTGTAGTCAGATTATGTAATGATTCCTTTTCCACACTTAATTTCACTTCATATGCTCGAGTGGAGCAAAAGACAAACAAGTACCTTCGAAGGTGGCTGGGAATCCCTCGAAGCTTCACATCAGTGGGGCTCTAAATTTGATCTGGACTACTGCAACTATCCCTTTAATCTCTGCTTGAAGAGTGGCAAAGTGCATGATTGCCATGACCTTCAGGGACTCAAGAAACAACAAGGCTAGTGAGGCTGGGATAAAAACCAGATCAGGACGAAAGTGGGAGGCCTCTGTATTACAGGCCCAAGCAGAAGTCTTATACTTAAGGAAATCATTGGAATGCCCATCATGAGAACTGGGAATGACTCACTTCTTATAGGGGAAAAGCCATCTCAAGGGAGAAGAGAACCATGGCAGAAATAAGGAGCCTAGAAGAATGACGGAGGAGTTTAACATGGCTTAACATGGGCTAACGCTAACCTATGGACGTTGGAGCATTTTCGCATTTCCTTCCTGCTAAGGGCCGTCTGTGTCACCTTCCAATACCAGTGAACCTATAGAGGTGGGGAAGAAAGGATGACCCACTGTGCAGCCTCTGTGGGTAAATGCGGATCATGGCACACATCCTGACAGGGTCCAAGACTGCTCTGACCCAGGTGGCGTCATGACAAGTACTGGCCGTGCATGCTGACATTCTAGAGCGGGAAAGAACCAGTAAATGGCAAATCAAGAACAGATCTCCATCAGTTCAAACGTTAATAAAAGAAAAAGCAAAGTCAACCCAATGAAACTAGGGTGAGTCTTCCGCATTCAGCTCAAGCATGGGAGCTAAGGTAAGACCTGGAGGCTCCAGTTTCCAGGTTTCATCCGTACCACCTTGAGACCGAATGCAGTCATGTTTCCCACAGAAGAAAAGATCATCTTAGTGGAGCCAACTGTGCTTTGGGATGAGTGGTACAAGGGGGCATTTAAGAGGAAATTTGCACACCATAAAGACACCTGGTGCAGGACAACAGGGACAAAGGCTGGCAGGCATAAGAAAGATAGATAGATACTTTATTCATTCCCATTGGGGACATGCAGGTATCCAGTAGCTCATACAGACACATACATAAATACATAAGAACATATATATATAAAGGGCAGATTAAAAAGCAACCTAAAAACCTTTAGGAAAAGTTACAACATTAGACAGTTATTGCAGTGCCCCGTGACTATCTAGTGATGTTATTGTTGTAAAACCATGATGATTCAACCAGAACCACATTGATTTAATCATAATTTAGCTTTTGATTTTATACTAAAATCACACATCTACTATAGTAGGTCCATTTGTTTGGTCAGCACAAGTTTGAATGATAGTTGAACCGTCGCAAAAACATAAGGGTATGTTTGTCACAGTGGTGTAGTGGGGCGTTTTGTTGTCATTTGGTCCACAGATTGCACCTTGAATAAGGACCCTTACTTATTATAAGGAGTTAGTATAAGTAGCTTTGTAATAGTTGTAACGGTGAGAGGTTAATATCCATATTTCATTTTTTCATTCATGAAATAAGTGTTAACATTTCTGTCAACCCTCTCATCTTTTTCTTCTCCAGGGCTCTCAAGGTATACGAGGTCTGGATGGAAAGAGAGGAGACCTGGGGCCTCCAGGACCTCGAGGACTTCCCACTCTGTACCTATGGAGGAACTCTGAAGACGACTGGAATGATTTTAGGGTAAGTCTTAATGCGCCACACTCTATGTTGGCATTAAAAACAATTGCTCTATAATGTCTTTAAGACATTTGTCTAACTGCCCAGGTAGCAAAATTGCTGTAGCCCACACCCGTAACTTTTGGCACTTTCATCCGGCCCACATGCCACGTGGAATGATGGCACTTGGGCGGTCTACTCCTGTTTCCCAGTTCTGAGCCACAAGCAAACCGTATGGCAACCAAGAATAAACAGATACAACGGAACTGGCCCACATCCTGAATACACATACCTGAGAGCAGTGCATCTTTAGCAAAAAAGGCCCACATTTGATTTGCTTTATTTGGGCCATGTTTGCTCATTTACATGGGGGCCATTTTACGCCCACATCCATTTTTTCCAGGCCAGAAGAAGGCCAGCAGTGCCATATTCCACCATGTTTTTCCATATATGTTCTTTTATGTATAAATTATAAAAAAGAGCCTTTCACGGGTCTTTTTACATTTTCACAATTCCCCTTTAAGTTTCTATCTACGTGTGTGTCTGTAGTCTTCTCTGACTTCTCTTTGTAACCGTTCATCCAATCGATTCCACACTTTGCAGTTGCAATGCTGGGGAAATTGGGAGTGCAGTGTTGAATTTGGTGCAATTTGAACACACAATTTGTTTAATATTAATACATTCTGAATATACCAGCAATTAGTGAGCCAGTCCTCTGTGCAGGGGCAGGACAGAGCTTCAGGGTTCTGCTGACTACAGACTACTGCATGTCAGGACGAGACCAGACACGAGGTGTGACACGAGTCAGAGAAAAGTAAACGGTGAAAACATTATACACAGACATAGTGTGTCTGTTAGTTAGTTAGTTAGTAAGTTAGTAAGTTCAGGGTTACGGGTTAAGTTCATGTCGGTGGTGTATATTCTCAGACACATCACTTCAACTGTTTCAGAAGTGGCAGTAGGCCAAACAATTGGCCCGTTCTAAACAGACATATTTTGAATGGGCACTGCACTGGTTTGCCATATTCTCATAAAAGCCGAAAACTGAGGCACACACTGAGCAAGACTCGCTCAGACCTCGACCATCTTTAAATCCAGGTCATAAATGTGTATGTTCTGCACTGCCCTTTCTGAACCTTAACTATTTCTCATTAACTATCTTGCACTTACATCTTCCCTTTAAAAAGGTTTGTATTTTTTTCAATTAGTATTTGTGTAATGCACTTTGAATTGCCCCTGTGTGTGAAAACGTGCCACACTTTTCATTTTTTACCCCACACGCCTTGACAATCCATCCAACCGTTGCTGGTCAAAATTGCAGTCAAAACCGCATCACCAGAGTCAGAAAGCTTCATTCTCTGAGAGCCATGAATCTTAAAAAACCAAATGTCATGGAAATCCATATAATAGCTGTTTAGATATTTTGGGCTGGACCAAAGTGGTGGACCCACAGACAGACATCCCCATCAGTAGAACCACTGTGCTGAAAGGCTGAAGATGTAATAAACCTGATTTATTCTTTAGTAGATGTGGAAAAAATGTAAATGTAAAAAAATTGTAGAGTCATCATCAAATCATGTGGTTTAGTTGCACTTTACCATAAGTCTTATTCAGAAGTTACAAGCAGCAATAAACCCTTATATCTGCTTACAATGACATTATAGGACTTACTTATAGTGTATACTTATTGCATATGCTAAATAGGGGAACTTAAAATGATGGCTTATGGTTTTCCCATGACAACAGTGATATGTAAATGCAGTGCTTGTGCTGTGTTTTTGTATGGATGATGACCGCATGACAAGGACCGGGTTTCTATTTCAGGCCAGGTTGAGTAATCCTCTCCCTGTGTGTTGACAGTGTGTTTGGATGGCTATAGCTCAGGCCTTACAGTGCTTTTCAATCTCATAGACTGTAATGAGAGCTGATGTAGGTGCCAAGCATTGTAACTGGAGCCTGTCCAGACCTCATGCCTGGGTCAGTAGTCTTTGCTTTTTTGACCAGATATACGAGTGGGTTGAAATGGCAGTGAAAGGCCTCAGTGTTGCAGCTCTCTCTGAGTACACTGAAGGCTCTGGCTGCTCTGTCCACAGAGACACGGTGAGACTTAAGGGAGGTCCAGGCCTCTCCCGCAAGTCTGAGCGTCACCTTGACAGTGTTGGCCAGCCTCCATTCGTGCCCCCTGCTGCATCATCACAGCCAAGACAAATATGACTTAGAGCAGCAGAGTTGGGTGGTATAATAAACCAGAAGGACTCCTGTGTACTGGAGTCAGAGTGCAGTGACAGCGAGCTGTTTGCCATATCGCTTAACATCCATCAGAGCACTGCGAGATGCACTGCATGAAGCTCTCAACACTCATTTCTTTTGGCTCCGTCTGACTAAGCAGCCTCCAGATATAAGACATGAAGTGTGAGAGCCAACCGAGCATGTTCAAACAGCAGCGTGCTCACTCTCAGCTGTCCTGATTGACTGTCTGTCTGAATCAGCACAGTGCTGTGTCTGGGAACTTAAAGTCTAATTCAAATTTGAAATATTCTTTTTGTTCAAGGAAATATCAACTATAACTAAACAGCAACCATTGTGCATATATTTTTCAGATATATGCATATATATTTTTCTGGCTCTAGATATTTTTTATCTTTATCTTCAGTGGAAACTTGAGTGATGTTGAAGTCACATGATCTGTTTCAATTTGACTTTGTCACATTTTCTTGTTATTGATACACCATCTTCCATCTCAGCTTTGTCAGCATGATAGATAGATCTTTATTGTCATTGCAAGTATACAATGAAACTCCATTTGAATAGTCCAATTGCAGCATAAAGATATAAAATATATACAAATAAAACTAGTACACACATGCACAAGCCTAAACACACATGACCACATACACATTCATATCCATATCCATTAAAACTTCAGTCATGTCAGTCATCACCCAAACTATCACTGCACATTCATTAAATAGGACTTGGTGTTACAATCCCTGAAGATTCAGCACTTTACTTGCCAACATAGAGTCGGTCTCGGACATAACCACCAGATGGAGCCACTATTGCGACACATCCTCAGTTGTATACCTCGACATCATTGGAATATGAATGATTTTTTTTTTTCGGTAATCACAATTTTTAACCAATTAATTACAAAAGGCAAAACAAACACCAAAGATATTCATACTAAATTTATTTAAAAGTCAGTGCAACTTTATGTCCAAAATCTACAAACGCTGTATAAGCTTCATAGTATTTTTCTTGTTGAAAAATGATTACCTACTGTATATCTTCTTTTTTTAAATTCTAATGCTTGTTGCTTATTTCTCCAGAGATCATCTTTCTATCACTTGCTCAGAGCTGGCTGGCCGGTGAGTAACTCAAATTTTAAATTGGATCTGTGATGTTCAATTAGAGTAATTCATTGATGTGAGTTTCCCATGAATCTTAAGGTGCAGCCTGGCCCACCTGGAATGGTTGGTGAAATGGGCAAGCCCGGCCCTCCGGTGAGTTTAACATCTATTGTGTTATCACAAGTCATTTTGCAAGACAGTGTCATTGTTTTTCACTTGTTCTGCTTTAAACCTTTATGTTGTTATGGTTCAAAAAAGTATTTTCAACGTTATTGATATGTATTTATCATTAAGGGTATTCCTGGTGATCCTGGGAACATGGGAATACCAGGACAGAGAGGAGACATGGTAAATGTTCAAACTGAAAATGCTTACTGCAGCATCAATAACAGCATAGTACTTGAAATAATAATAATAATAAAATGAAATCGTGCATTTTGTAGGGATACCCTGGGCCAAGGGGTGTGGCCGGCAAAGCAGGGAGGTGGGGCACGAATGGCAGTCGAGGAGTGGATGGGCATCGTGGGTCCCCAGGGCTACCTGGCCTCCAGGTGAGAGCAACTTCCTTATCACTCAGTGATTAGTCTGCATCATCTGGTAACATTTGTACTTGTTTTTTTTCTTTTTCATTAGGGTCCAAGAGGTTTTAAGGGAGACGCAGCTCCACTAGGGGACAAAGGAGATGAGGTGAGAGTTTCTTCAAGGTTGCCAGATGTGCACAGACAGGTGTTACCTTCAATTATTTAAACACTCAATACAACAGAACATTGACTTACCATCTGTGAAGTTCATACAGGTTGATTATTCGTAAAGAAGCAACTATTTTCACCTTAAAGGTATACTGTACAGGATTTGTTGGTTGGTGCTTGGTAAATGTACAACATTCAAACTTGGTTACTCTTCCCTGGTTCAATGAGCCAGTGAGAGAGAGAGAGCAGCAGTGGTTGAGCAAGCTAGTGTCATCAACTCATAGTTTGGACTCTTTGTGTTCGCTTGGATTTCAGTGGATTCAGTCATTTGGTTTCTTATATTTGTGTTTATGAAGTTTTCTGTGTTTTCCCTGTATGCCCCTTCCTCCTGTGTTCATGTGCTCCTCCACACCTGACCTGCATCAAGTTCATTAGCCCTGCCTTGCCCTTAGTGTTTTTCCCACAGCCTGTATCAGACTAATCAGCACTGCCCTGTCTCCAGCGTCCTCCCAGCCTGCACTTGTCATGTCTTGTCACCTGTTCCCCATTCCATCGTTAGTTCTGTTAGTATTTAAGTCTTGGTTTTCTGTTCAGTCTTTGTTGGATCCTCCTGTGTCTATTTTCATCAAGTCTTGTATAGTTTGCTAGAGATATTTGCTGCCCTCTCACTTCCTCAGCAGTGTATTACAGAGCATATGTTAGCTTGGTGGTTAAAGAGGAGTCAGTCTGTAGCCAGTATTTGCATCAAGGCGCCTAACTGCCACCCACTGCTCGGTGGCCAGCAGACTGCACTGGGCAGATCTGGGTATGAGTGGATTGAGGTGGAAAGAAAGATGTTGCTATAAAATCACTATGTTGTTCCCCCCCCCCCCCCCCCCCCCTCTGTACCTTGAACTGCAGGGTTTCACTGGTGAGCCTGGACCAACTGGAGACAGAGGAAGAGCTGGGGAAAAGGTGGGTATTAAAAATAAATAAAAAAGGTTGAAGAGTATCTGTCCTTTATGTGAACTGCAGATGATGCAATGGCAGAGATGGGACTATATTGCCCC
This sequence comes from Scomber scombrus, assembly GCF_963691925.1. Taxonomy (NCBI): domain Eukaryota; kingdom Metazoa; phylum Chordata; class Actinopteri; order Scombriformes; family Scombridae; genus Scomber; species Scomber scombrus. The sequence continues at coordinate 5,240,901 of NC_084973.1, forward strand.
CTAGTGGCTGGAAATATTGATAGCTTCTACAACCCTATATACTGTATGCCACAACAATTGCTATAACTACTTATTATACTACTAGTAATACTACTCATAGTTTGTGCACACTATATTCTTTCACAGACTGATGTTTATTGAATTTATTCTACCTAGCATGAAAGGCTTTTTACTCAATTAATATAAATGAATCAATTGGAAAATGTAAATATCACTGGGTAACATCATCCTTGTAGAGTACATGCATCTCTTATCAACTTTTAAATGACTTAATATGATATAATTTATTTGAAACAAGGGGAATAATCTGTTTCACTGTTTGATCATAATGATAAAAGACAGTGGTTGGAACTATAATATACCAACTGAATTCCGCTGCATGTTGTTTGTGTCCTCCAGGGATTTAAAGGGGAACCAGGAGAAGCTGGACCTGTTGGCCCTCTTGTAAGAGTGACCACTTGTTAAAAGCATTTCTATTTTAAAGGAGCACTCAACTGATGTTACTGAATATTTCTCAACCTGTTGTATAATGTCTTCTGTAGCTCAGGAGGAGCCTATTCAAGTCTTAAAGACACCCAAAACAAAACCCTGTTGGATTTATCATATTATAATTTAGGCTCCTCTGAGGGTCACAATTCGTCAGCCTTATGATTGGCAGTCAGTTATCTCACTTCATGGTACGGCCCTTTGCATAATCCTCAGAAGCCCGATACTTTTATGGTAGCCCCATTGGCCGGGAGTCGTGATGACTGCATCCAGAGGAGGGACGATGTAGTGTCTTCAACTCATTCAGGGAATTGTAGGCATAATGGACATTTTGACATTCACACTCTGTCCCAGTATCAGAGAGTTTGCTCCTTGCCTCCATTCTTTTCCTATCAATCCATTGTTTTATTATGTTTGTAGTTATTGAGTAAAACTATCATACAAATCAGCTCAACTTGATGACAACTTGACTGCAGTTTGTGCTTATCAGGGACCTTTAGGTAAAAGAGGCATTGTGGGATTTCCTGGAACACCAGGTCCACAGGTAAGACATGTTTAACTGTACTACTCTGACTGTGTTTATTTTCCTGACTGAAACATCTCACTATGTTATCCTGTTCAATCAGGGAGACCCAGGGGATGATGGAATAAAGGGTCCTGCAGGACCAGTGGTGAGCATGCAGTAATGTTTCTAATTGCCTCCGTGTTACGTTTTCATACAGCTGCCTCCTGCTGCTGACTTTTTTCTTTGGTAGAGATGACAAGAAATAGTCATTTTCAGTGTAACTTTTCTAGGGTGCGCCAGGGGCCACTGGTGGTATAGGACCACGTGGACAGAATGGGTCTGAGGTGAGGTTATATAGGTAGACTTCATCATGTTCCTTACAATTAGTTTTTATTTAATTATTTTAGTTTAAGCCAGTAAAATAACATCCATGTATGATTTATTTACAGTCGTTTTCTATGTCCTGTACAGGGGGATCCAGGTCCAGCTGGTCCACGAGGTCGTAAAGGCCCTCCAGTACGTCTTCCAGTTCACCTATTATTAGACTTTTCATACTGTTGGAGCATCAGTGTAATTATATAATCTTACTGCATCTTTAACAGGGACCTGCAGGATTAGCAGGAGAGACGGGCTCACCTGGACCTCGAGGGGATCAGGTAAATTTAAACTGAGAATGATGACACACATGACAACATTAGTGGGGAGTATATGTAACACAGTGGCAAAGGTCAAGGGAAGAGTGTTAATGGTATGTGAGCCAGGGCTCCTTACTGTACTCATTACAGGTTGCTTGCAAGATGTTATTCAGTTTATCATCCTAATAACTAAAAGCTAATGATGAATTAAATCCCATATTTGCACGCACATTTCACATTCAAAGCCTTCCACTGTCCTAAATTGCATAACCACCCATCACACAGTGAGTACAGAATATTGAGGAGCTCAGTAAAATTAAAATTATCCACTCACTTCAGGGAAAATTGCACAATTTGGCCATGACATGCCTCACACTATCATCAAGTTTGGGTTTGGTTACTTATGCACTATTAACTGGTTTGTTGTTGCCAGGGACAACAAGGCGGTGAAGGCCTCCGTGGTCCAAAAGGAGACGTGGTAAGTTTTAATGCAATAATCTGAGAAGTAATGTGTGCTCAGTAACATGATTTAATCAAGATTGTGATACCAATGTCCTCGCTCTCTCTGACAGGGTGAAATGGGGCGTATGGGAGCAAAAGGACTTCCTGGCATTGAAGGGTCCATGGTAAATGATGCGTACTCATTGTGTCTTGTGTTCCATTACTCGATCGAATGACTGTAATAAACTGGTGTGAGTTGTGCTGTGAGTAGAAACTTGTCTTGTATATGGATCTACAGTATAATGTGCATGAGTTGTGGCCAGAAATGAAAACGTAAGACTTGAGATTTAAGTCACAAAAATGAAAATGTGAAACTCGTCTTGGAATTGACCGCTGTGAGATTTGACTTACTTGACAGTCAAAAACTTCACTTGACTTAAGACTTGGAAGCAAAACATTCAAGTCTTGACCTATGAATCTCATCACACTTATATAAACAGGACATGGAGATGCAGGCCTTGCATAGCCCCACATCTACGTTTAATCGACCTTTTAAAGTCTGAAGTTGCTTAGGAAGACTCGAGACTTGATTTAGTTTCGACTGATTTGAGATTAGACTTGAATTTTGCTTTGATACGGTTTGAAACTTGATCTGGGCTTGTCTTGATTCGCTTGAGACTTATTTTGAGAAGAATTGAGACATGACTTGTATTTGTCTTACATCGGCTACCCTGAGACATTGACTTGGAATTTACTCGGCTGACTTGAGAATTGACTTGGATCTGCCCCAAAAGACTTCAAAAAAGCTCTAACAGTGACTCCAGCATGTACATACTGAAGGTCTAAAGTGGTATGGTAAAGTAGTTGCAGTGTACATACTAGCCTGCTATTAAGTTAAGATTTTAACCAACCAAATACTTTAATGTGTTTTGTATATCTGAATGAAACACTACTGAATGTGGCTTACATCTGACTCGGCTACTTCCGCTCGTTCCTTTCACTATTGCTGTTTCATGTTCACAGCTGACTCTGTTTAAAGCCTGTGACAGCTAACACTGTAGAAGTGTAGCAAAGGAAAGTAGCCTCAGTTTGAATCCTGACAGCAGTAATCAGTGTTCAAGCTGCAAATGTTATTAGGGATGGTGGATATATTCTATTTGTGCATTGTTACAATGTAAGCATGTTTCATATTTCAGGATTTCTCTTTGTTCTGTCATTCTTTTAGGGGATAAGTGGCAGTCCTGGTCCAAAAGGATTTCCAGGTGCCACCGTAAGAAGCATACTCTTGTGTTTTCAATAAAGGTCAACATGAATTTTTGGCTTTGAGGTCAATGATCCTCAAAGCTGCATTACAATTTTTTGGCCAGTAGGGGGCAGAAGAGCTCCAAATCTGACTAATCTGACACTTAGCACTGATATTGTCTCTTTATTAAGCTATTGTGTACATGTTAGGGACCCAGATCAACATTAAAATCTCACTGGAGTCATTTTTCTGACCCCTTAATTCATTTAAGTACATTATTTACTACCTTTAATGTTCTGCTCTCTACCAACTCCTGAAAAAATATATAGATGTTCCACTTTCTCTACCAGCCAGTATTTGCTGTGTGTGTCTGCTGTTTGGTGCTGGACATGTAGTGTACACTGAGTTTATAAGAGCTATGTCATTATAAACAGCTGTCTGCTGCTGCTGGAAGCAAGATTGATGAGAACACTGAGACTGAACAACAATCTTAAAGAGACAAATTACTAGGTCATCACCATTAGTGACCCCTGTAACATTACACACAAGGGAGTCATTTCCACTGAGGATGGGGAGAACTTCAATATGCCTCACAGGCTGCATTCAAGCTACCATGTCTTAATGATTCAGGTTGTTGGGGATGTAGGTGTGCAGGAATGTAGTGTTTGCAGGAATACCTGTACTTTGTCGTGGCCCTCCTACTTCTGCAACCAAAGCTACATCCGGGGGTTATTATGCACAATGTCCACATATTCCATATTGAAACCCAAGCCCTTCACTCTTCAAACTTTTTTAAGGAGTTATTGGTGCTATGAGTAGGATTTAGTGGCATCTAGCAATGAGGTTGCAGACTATAACAAACTGAATACCCCTCCCCCTTCCAAGCATGTACAAGAGCCTACAGTGGCCACGAAACTGGCAAAAAACACAAGACGCCCTTTCTAGAACCAGTGTTTGATTTGTCAGTTCAGTTCTTATTTTCATTTGATTTTACACTAATTAAAGCGTACTTGTGAATTTTATATTCTATTTCTGCCAAGTCCATTACACTACATGCCATTACATTCTACACACTGCACTTTTAACAGTGATTTCAGTCACACAGTAGCCGCCTAACATAGGAAAACTATTTCTATGTCTCTAGGGCTTCAGAGGACTGGATGGTGACAGAGGAGAGGCTGGACCCAAAGGAGACAGAGTGAGAAGAAGACATTACTCACAACCTCTTTCTAAAGACAGAGATAAAGATCAAACTTTTATAACTCAATACTGAATTTAATTGAAGTAAATAAATCTTAAAATGTATTTAAATACTAATTAAATTAAAATGTTGGTACAGCATGTGAAGCAGATTTCAACATTGTATTATATATTTATCTCTAATATACTCATATGTATGTAATATGAACATTATTTCTGTGATAATATCAATGTTTACTGTAATTGCTGATAATTACAGTAAACAGGTGATAATAGTGGTGACTAGTTGCCTCTGTCTTACAATAGTCAAATTGAGTGCTAAGGTTTTTTCCAAATTCAAAATGCATTTCTCATAACCACAACATGCCACCTTTTTAAGAGACTGAGCTACATACTGTAAGTGATTGTTTCCTTAGGGGCTCCTAGGTGCTTCAGGGATCCAGGGTGGTCAGGGTGCAAGGGGTGAACATGGCACCTCAGGTCCTCCGGGAGCGAGAGGTCAACCTGGGCCCAGAGGAAGAGAGGTATATAGATCATGATATCCACTGAAAATTCAACATCACACTATTGACACACAGAAGCGTCTACTTTGCTAATATTCTGTCAATGTCAGATAAACCTCAACTAAAACACCAACAATGTCTGGACACCATTACACCAATTCTTCAAGTAGTTAGGGTCATGGTGGCTACATTTCTGAATTTGTGATAACATTTTTAAAAGCTAGGTATGTCATCAGTTTTTCATAGTTCATTATATTTCATTTTCATGTTCTACAAAATATTGCAGGTCTAGTTTGACAAAAATAAATTCACTCAAGACCTAAAAGATCCAGTTCTTCAAGGCCTTGTAGTCACATCATGAGCCTTTGTTTTACTTACTTCACTTTTGCAGATGAAGGCCTTTTTCTTCTTAAGTCAAGTTACATTTGGAATCTTGATCAAATCTTATTAAGACTCAAAATTCATAAATTAACAAATTCAAAATCAGTCCAAATGTTTAAGTTGAACTAAGGAAATGTTAAGCTCAATCGCAGGTCTTGTCTGATTTAAAAAATGATGCATGTGATCTCAAGTAGAAAGAAATATACCATATAAACAAAATGCAGAAAATATAAAGATGAAACTGACAGTATTTGACTTCTGTCTGGTAATAAAAATCTACATCTAAACTGGAGCTGCGTCACCTCATTGCTTCTTCCAGTAATGAAGAACTCTCATAAGATTTAAACATTGTTTGATTTTATGGAGTGACTCATTTATAGTCTGGAGGAAGAAGATTTTATGTGCTATAATTGTAACCGGTCTCTCTGTCATGTCTCCTCAGGGTGAAGAGGGGGAAGCTGGCCTCCAGGGAGTGCTTGGGAAACAGGGGCCAAAGGTCAGAGGCTTTCATTGCTGCCCGGTCAAGCAAAGCTGATAAACTAGAACTATATCTGTCACAGCTTATTGATATACTGCATTGCACTTAGCAAAGACATACTTACTATGACCTTTTAAGAGTAGCTTTCACATGATCCAAGGTCCAATATTCACTCTCAGTGCTAAATCCTCCATTATGTTTACCAGCTACTCTCTTTGTATGTCTGCTGTTTGGTGCTGAGCAGGTAGAGTACAATGGGTTGAAAACTTCTGGCTGCTTGAAATAATGTTGATTGGAATCTAGAGAGTGAATGGGAAAGTTGTGGCCTTAAAACCAAGACAATGAGCTCAAAAAAGGCTAAAAGTGCTGGGTGTAAGTGCAGGGTTGGGGGATAATGGAGTCATCGCTATGGGTGACCACTTTCAATGTAGTCATTTGATCCATTGTTCATATAACGATATTTATCAGTGCAGATTTAAATGTGATTACAAAAATATGATGGGGTGATGATGATGATGGGATGACCCATTTTGAAAACTGGCCAGAATGAATGAAATTGAAAGAATGGGAAAAAAAGACAAACTGGAGCAGGGTGAAAAGTATGATTTTGGTAAAGGAGGAATATAAGAGCAAAAAAATTTAATGAGGAAAATTTTAATTTCCAAGACGAGGATTGCAGCTAGTAAAGATGCAAGCAACCACCTGGACAATGTGAACAACTGTACTTTAATTTTCACTACTGTTTAATATCAATATGTTAGATCTACTTCTCCTTTCAGTTCAACTGTGCAATATTTATATATTTTTAGGTATATATTATCACTCAATATCAATATTACTTATTTCCTTTTGTACATAATGTTACTATTATTTACTATATTTTTTACTACTATTGTTTTTTATTGTTTGTGAATTTTTATTTATTGTTCTTTATGCTTTTATCGATGCTTTTTTACTGTCCACTTTGCTGCTGCAATATTGTAAATGTCCCCATTGTAGGACTAATAAAGGAATGTCTTATCTAATACTGAGATACTGTAACAGCTACAAGACAGCAAGCAGCTGCAAATAGACTTAACTCACCCGATCATTACATATATTGCTCGGACTGTTACATTTTAGAGCTTTATTAAGTTGTAAGAATTTTGAGCTATAGACAGTATGATCTGGGCCTGTCCTCCCAGACACCAAGGCAAGGCAGAAATCCTGCCGGTTGGTACTTGATGGTGTGATCAACCTCATGATTTGTCTCACTTGCCACGCTCATTATACATTCCTTACTTTGATAAGTTTACATTAAATATGCCAAATAATCTTGTTTAGTGTCACAACTACATCATTCTTTCTTAGTGAAACCAGTACAGCTAGATGTAAACCATCCCACTTATCTAGATACGTGTTTTTTTTATTACCCTTTTATTAAACTGCATTTAAATTGGAATTTGGAATATTATATTATATTGTTAAAAATTGAGTGTCTGTTCATTTTCAAGGGTAACAGAGGCATCCTTGGACAAAATGGGAAGTTAGGACCCAATGGATCAAGGGTAACTATTACCTGGAAGATAACCATTAATATTGATAGTACTACTAATAATAATAATAATATCAGATTCTTTCAACATAATTGTCTGTTTGTGTGCATTAACAGGGTCGCACAGGACTCCCTGGCGTGTTTGGTGTACCTGGCACACCGGTAAGAACAAAATAGCCCAATAATTGAACAGTTACTGATAGTACCAGAGTTATACATTAAACTATATCTGTGTTTATTGTTGCAGGGTTTTAGAGGCCGTGTTGGGATTGAGGGACCAGAAGGAAAGCCTGGTACACAGGTTCCCATTTTATAACTTTTCATCTCATGATTTGTAGTTGTTTCGCTGCTACTACTAACTGTTCACAAGCTCCCCAGCTCTTATTAAGCCATCTCAACCTTTACATAGTGATATGTTTTGTAATGTCACGATATATGTCTAACTTTTGCAGGGTGGTGCTGGTTCTGTTGGCTCTCCTGGCCCTAAAGGAGACAGAGTGAGTTGTTCCTCTTTTTTTAACTCAAAGTGAAGGGACAGGATGGGGTTATAAGCTTGTAGTGTAAAAGCATAATACATTTTTTAATATTTGATTTATTTTAAATTTAATCAGTTTATTTGTCAGGGACAGATCATATTAATTAAGATTTCTGTAAATATGTCAGAATTAGCCCAAAAGCTAGTTTAATCTGTCGTCCCTGTCCAGGTGTAAGTCGGCAGCCTAGAATCAGGAAACAAATTTAAAAACATTATAGAACGAGTTTCAATAAACATGTGACATAAGCCACACACAATAAAAGCGAATCAAACTAAGACTGAACAAAGCGAGAAACAAACAGTTACAGAACAGCTTCACAGGAGCAGACTTAAGCCAATATATTTTGCCAATTTCCTACAAATATTTTCTCTTTTGCACCCGCTCCGAGTCCGCTGGTGGACGCTGGTCGTCTGTCAAGCTGTAGAAGGACGCCTTTCAGGTGTGACCGGCCCTGTGAAGCAGCAGATGGGTACTGAAGGGCCAGAAGCTCAGCTCAGGTGTATGCTGAAGAAAAAAGCTGGGTGTGGGAGGAGTCTGGGGAGGCCTTGGAGTAGGACTTTAGGTTGGACTCAAAGAAGTTCTCGCAAACCGTCAGGCTATTCAGGAAGGGGAAGCAGGGCTTAGCCCAAGCTGTTTTCACTGTGCCAATTAGACTATAATATATAATATAATAATGGGTCCTGGTTATTCCTGTAAAGACTATTTCTACAGTACCTGGCAGCTCAGTATTAAGACTGGAACATTGCCAGGCTGAGTGCTTGCAATAAAGTTAACTTTTTAGTGAAGTAGGAGACATCTTGTGCCCAGGAGGAAAATTCTGAGTTCAGTGAGGGAGGAGGACATTTAAACATTTAAAGTAGGTAACTGACCCTTTTTGTGGAAAAGAGCATGAGTGATGTGCACTTCGACCACATTCAGACATTTTACTGTATCACAATTGATGATTCTTATTAAAGGAATGATCACATCTTCTCTTTATGCTGAGCCTTCAAATGTGTACATCATAACACAAGAGCAGCATCATTACTATGGAAGATAGAAATCAAATCAGCATGCATTATTGAGGGTTGACACAGCATTAGGATACGCAGACACACAGACAGACAAGAAAGTCATTTATTTCTACTCCAAAGTGTTTTTTTATCTGGCTCTTCTTTTTAACTAATCTTTCACATGAAGGGATTTCCTGGTGTGGCTGGTGAAGCAGGGCAGGCAGGTTCTCCAGGAGCTCTGGTAGGCCAACACAGTCTAGTCACCTTCTCACCATAATCTCATACCAATGAGCTGATTCTCAGATTGAAACATGCTGACAGGAATCATTGTGACTGTGACAGGGTCCTCCAGGAAAGCCAGGTCAAGATGGGATTCCTGGACCAGCTGGGGTGAAGGTGATGATATTGATAATGAGTTAATGACACAAACTACATTGCATGATTCTGGTTGACTGCAGCAATAAAGACTAAATACAGTTAATACTGAAGTTATTGGTTTAAATGATCTGCAGTTTTTATTATAAACACATGAATATTTTATTGTAATGTCTCTTTTTTTAGGGCTTCACAGGGAAACAAGGGTTGATGGGCCCCCAGGGGCCAGTGGGCATGTATGTAAGTGACCTTTATGAATTGTTTGCTTGGCAACCATGCTGGCTAAAACAAAGTTAAGATGTTTGTGAGGTGTGTGTGTATCATATCATAAATTAGTTTATTCAAAAAATAATATTGCGCAATTGAAATGGCCGATACATTTAATTCAAAATAAATATTATAAAAACGTTCCAGTATTTAATTAAAAGACTGTTTTGTTAACAAACTTACAATTTCTAGGACCATAAATGGAATCTTGAATCTTACCCCAAAGATTAGTAGCATTGATCTGAAATGACATATAAACATATATATTAACATCTCTACAGGGTTACCCAGGAGCTGTGGGTGTAACTGGGAGACCAGGTCACATGGGGCAAAGGGTAAGGCATGGTTCCTTTTCATATATCCAAACATGCAGTATATATATTATGTATAGCAACTACATATAGGTGCCTCATACAGTGTTGGGGAGTAACTAGTTACATGTAATCTGTTACAGTTACTGAGAAAAAATCTGTCGTTAAATTACAGTTACTGATGTCACACCTTTAACATTTTACTCAGGAGGGTTTTTTTCTCATTTTTTAATATTTAACATGTTACTTGTGCAATGTTATATTGCTGTTTTTAATTCTTTGAAATCAATATTTTGTTATATTTAGTAAATAAATCATGATGTTGGCTTATTTGGAGCACACGTGGGCTTAAATGGTGTCACAGTACCAATTAAGCTCATGCCAGACTTTTGACTTTTTTCATCAATTATCTTTATTTTATATTCCAAAATCTACTAAAGAATACATTTTCAAATGAGAGATAAATGTTGATTTATAAGAAATGATCTCTCTTATAAATCATGTCAGTATCCATGAAAAACAGCTGAACTTAGATTTTGGAGCTTAATGGAAACACTAATCCTAACAGCTGAAAACATTGGATAGAAAATTTGAAAAGTCATCAAAAAGTAATCACATGTAATAAGTTACATTACTTTGATGAATTCATTGAAATTCTTACATTACTTATTACGTGTTAAATAGAGTAACAAGTAATCTGTAATCTATTACATTTCCAAAGTCACCCTCCCAACCATGATTATCCAACATGCCACACAGCAATTTATGTACAATGTTATACTAAATAGGATTTATTTTTGAGATAATGAGAACAATATGTTGATTTAAGCAAAAAGAGAGAATAGCAGACTTGTACACTTAAGACAAAAATGAGGAGTTCAGATTTTACTGAGAGCTGATCATTACTTCAGGTCAGAGGGGCAGAGGGGGGCCATGTCTCAAGTGCTAGGGACATTTTTTGATCCCGGTCCGTCACTGACTATCTGCCCTGAAGCTGTCCCGCAGCGCACATTAAAAGCCTGTGCCATCGTAAAGGCACATGTAAAGTTCTTTTCAGGTCATGTCAGAGCTAAATGTCAAGCTGCACGCTTCCTGCACTTATCACCCTGAAAGTCAGGAGCTGCATCTGACTGCAGCGTCAGCTAATAAGCTGCTGATGTCAGCTAATAAGCTGCTGATGTCAGCTAATAAGCTGCTGATGTCAGCTGACTCTCCCTCTTCAACTTAAACCTCATACAAAAGCTGAAGTGAACTCTGTGTGTTTCTATCCTGACACATCAAAAACTATGAAAACCAGATGTATATCCAGGGTTCAAATGCATGATGTCATCATCATCATCGCCATCATCACCACCATCACCACCATCATCATCATCATCATCATCATCATCATCATCATCATCATCATCACGGACTCTTGTTTGGTTGTTTGGTGGATTGGATGACTGAAGTCTGAAAAAAACAAGACATATTGCGAAATTTAACAATTCATTCGTTTAACAAACAGGAGCCTCAGTAGTGTGAGGAAGAACCATACACCGCCACAACAGCCTGGTAGCTCCTCCTCATGCTGGTCACCAGCCTGGTTAGCCTACACACTGCTGTGGGATGGCATCCCATTCTTCAACCAGCAATTGACACAAGTCAGCCAACGTGGTTGTGTTGGTCACTCTGGCACAAACAGCACGCCCAAGCTGATCCCACAAGTGTTCAATGGGGTTGAGGTCAGGACTGCTGGCAGGCCATTCCATCCTCTCCACTCCCAAATTGTGGAGGTAGTCTCTCTCTGATCTCATCACACTGCCTCCACCATAGAAAGCAGAGAAGATTTGACACATTTTTCATGGGCGCAAACCACATACTCAGCTCTGCTGCTCATCCCACAAATGCATGTTCCTTACAAATGTGTCACCATTTAAAAGGGAAATAAACAGGCTTTCCAACGGTAAAAGATTTATTGCCAAGAAGCATTTTTACAACAAAGAAATACTCTACCAAACACAAATGTCCTTACTTTTTTTGCTATGTTTATATAAAAGACATGAGATAAGTAGAAAAAAAAAGCATTGCACTAGTTATAAAAGCACGGTGGCTGGGAAGTGCAGAACAACATTACAAAGTGTGAAACAGTTTTACAAAGGACAAAACTAATTTACTTTTTAGAAAACAAATTGACAAGATGTCAAAGACTTTTACCAGTCCTGAAACAAATTTACAAATGATACAATCTTCTCGGAAAGGGAATGTACCAAATACTGGCAGTGACGCATGTGACAAAGTGAGCGGCGACAGTCCACCAGTATATTTCCTCAGCTGCTAAATAAACCATTTATACATACATATATACGTATATATGCCTATGAAATAAACCATAGACATGATGGAATTTATGCAAGGCTTAACTCATGAATGAACCAACTGCAATGTAAATTAAACCATTAAATGAACCAAATTACACATGATAAGAACACTTGTTTCTGTTAATGATCCCATAAATGACAGTTATATGACTCTATATCTGTCATTCAGTATGCAAAACTATTGTAATTATTAGTATGAATCTGAAAACACAATGTTCTACTCACTGTTAAATGTCAGTTACTATATAATAATAATAGAGTAGGGAGTGAATCACTGTGGATCTAGGCTCAAACTTTTCCCATCCATTCAAAATTGATTTTTTTTGTTTTAAATTACTACCATCATTGGGAATATGCTCACTAAACTATAAATCACAGGATGTATGCATTGTAATTCAGTGGTGGAAAATTTATTTTGAGAAAAATGTTGATGTATTTTACCTGAGTACCTCCATTTTACACAATGGTATATTTTACTGATATAGTAAGCTTATAAAATACAATATGTAAGATTAAACTAGTGGTTTTCAGTCACTTTGTCTTGTGAGCTCAGGTGTTGAATCAGTGTGTAGTTGTGTCTCTGTCATGTTTAAGATGTCTATGAATTGTTAGAAGCTCCACCAAAAAGACCCCTCTGAAGGTCTCACATGATTTCATTTTAATAAATATATAAATTAATTAATGACATTTTCACCAAAAATCAAAGATCAGAGAAAAAAACTGAAAACCAGCATGTGTATCAGAACTCATTAAAGTGAAAATGATAAACACTTCTGCTAATTATGAACTTATTGTCCCTACAGATATTATACCACTATACAGAATCCTTTTTAATTCACTTTTCAACATTTATTTCACAAGACTTACACAAATACAGACAACAATCACATTTACAGTTACAATTCTATACAGTTCAGACTGGCCCATGGATCCAAGCCAGGGGTCCAGTGAGCAGAGCTGCAGTGCAGTCAGACACGCTGCTCTTAATAAGACCTCTGAAGAATCTTGTCCAACGTGCTCTGGATGCTGGTCAGAAACACCTGGTTTCCAGCTGTGGTCAAGTGCACTCCATCAGGCAGAAATGTGTTCTTGTTGTAGAACTTCAGGTAGAGATGTTCAATGAGTTCACCTCCGATGTAGTCAACGTTCTTCCTCATGAACTTGTTGACAGACTTCCTGTCGTTATTTATCTGCACAGGTTTTCCATGTCTCCACTGCTGCCGCTCACTGATGCAGGAAAAAGCCATCTGCATGGAGGGAAACTGTGCACGCAGCTGCTGTAAATCCCTCTGCATCAGGAATGCCAGTTTCTTGGGGGACATCAGTCCGAGGTCGTTGCCACCGGCATGGACCACTAAAATGTCTGGGGGACTCTGGTTGGCTAACTCGGCATAAAAACTAGGAAGGACACCACCCCAACGCATCCCTCCTTTACCAAACCATTGAATGTTGGCATTAAGTCCCAGATTCTTGCCGTACTCTTTCTTGGCTGCTTCCTCCCCTCGACTAATGTAACTGTCGCCAATGATCCAGATGTTTGACACTCTGGATGTCACCGTACAGGGTCTGGTTCCTTTTGAAGATACCTTAGTCACAGTGCAAGGAGTCTCTTTGGAGGTATTTGGCAGTACTATGACTTTCTCCTCTCTGTTGGTGGTAATCCTCCTTCTCTTCCTCTCTGGGGAGGACATCTCTTGGTCTCTGTGGTCATCCTGTGACACTTCAGAGAAGGGCCTTTTCATGGCAAGTCTTCTTCTGCAGATTTTTATCTTCTTCCTCTGAGGAGAAGAGAGCTCTGCAGTTCTGCGGCTGTCCTGTGTTATTTCTGTGTAGGACCTTTTCACAGCAGATCTTCCTCCACAGATCTTCCTCTTGTCCTTGTAAGAGGAGAACATCTCTGGGTTTCTGTTAATGTCAGAAGCAACAAAACATCTGGAACTCGCCATTTTACGATAGGAATCCTGTTATATGAAACTCTTTCTGAACTTTTTCTAAAACTCTTCTCGATAAGTCGATCAGGAACTGGTCTGGTGTTCTGAACTCACAAAGTGGAACTGATGCAGTTCTAGAACTTTTGATGTATGATGTCATAATGTATGATGTCATAACATAATATGTTATGACATGATGTCATAATGTATGATGTCATAACATAATATGTTATGACATGATGTCATAATGTATGCTGTCATAACATAATATGTTATGACATGATGTCATAATGTATGATGTCATAACATAATATGTTATGACATCATACATTATGACATCATTATGACGACCTGACAGAAATGACATCATCATATTATGATGATGTCATTTCTGTCATTATATTATGATGATGTCATTTCTGTCAGGTCGTCATGGTGACAGAGTCAGCTGGCAAAATGCAGCTTTACAATAATCTGAATAGTAAATACAGATGTCTGATGATCTACTGATATATACTGATGATTAAAATGGACAATTTGTCTTGGTAGCAACCCAGAGTGTTTGAACACCTTTATGACAGGAAGTAAACTGTGTCACAAATTCATTTTGCATTTGACATTAAAGGGTTGCACTTAACTTTACGTTACTCCCTGTTAACAGCTAATTAATGGTTTATGACACAATATAATGTACTTGTAAGCAGGTATAAGTGTATATAAATGCATTTGTCCAAAACAACCATAAGTAGAGCTGGTGTATAAACAGTATATGCATGTTAGAAGGGAAATGGGCTTAAATGGTGTCACAGTACCAATTAAGCCCATGTCAGAATTTTGACTTTTTCATCAAATATCTTTATTTTATATTCCAAAATCTACATGAGGATACATGATCTCATTTGAATACATATTCAAATGAGAGATAAATCTTACTTCATAAGAAATTATTTCTCTTATAAATCATGTCGGTATCCATGAAAAACAGCTGAACTTAGATTTTGGTGCTTAATGGGTACAGCTGAAAACATTGGTTAAAAAATGAGAAAAAGTCATCATTAACATATATGAGCATTTTAAGAGGAAGGTGGAAATAGAATCAATCACAAAGTTCCTGTCAAAATAACTCTTGACTGTTCCGCAGGGAGTTGCTGGTGTCAGAGGCCTTCCTGGCATCCGAGGAAAGACTGGACCTCCTGTAAGTGTGTTTGATGAAGCTGGGTTTGAATCATGTGCACACACATACACATGCATGCCTGTTTGTCCTCTCACTTTCCACCACAAACTGTTATGTGTAGACATTTGTTTGATCTTGGTTGTAGTCTGCAGTATATTGATACACTGTCTTCTCAGGGTTTGCAGGGCCCTCCTGGCGAGAGAGGGTCACCAGGACCACAGGTGACTTTTAGACCCTAAAAACTTTGATCACACATCATCAACCACCATAATGTGAGAGGATGTCCTAACTTTAACTTTAATCTCTTCTTTCAGGGTCGTCAAGGAGAGTTGGGGCCCAAAGGCATTCAGGGAGCACTAGTGAGTAGCTCCTACAGAAAAAATAACATGCAGCACAGTGTACTGTATCTATGATCTATGAACAGTCTGATATCAGCTATAAACAGAAGAGGAGTTATACATAAAAATCTAATAGAAATGAATAGAACTTCTGACTGAAACTGGGCTGTCATGAAGAATACGTCAGCCTAAATGAATCAACTCCCTCCAGTCATATTAATACACACATTCCTCGAGACACCAGTCAACAAGATGGAGTTGCAGTCATTTTCAAATCAAGCCTAACAATCAACCCTAGACCTGAACTTAATAAGGTAGAAAAAATGACCTCCTGCCCTCAACAGGCAGCAATTTATCCCCAAACACAAGAATCTTAGAAACAGCTGTAATACCTGAAGTATATTTAGACTGTTTTTCTCCAAATGACCTTACTGAATTATATGCAATGATAACTTCAACTAAACCATAAACCTATCTCTTAGATTTCATCCCAACTAGACTGCTTAAGGAAGTCTTTCCCTCAGTTAGCACTTCTTTACCAGATATGATCAATATGTCTTTAGTACAACTATGTAAATTGGCTTTAAAAGAACTGCAGTTTCACCAGCTTACACTCCACAAATGTTCACTGTTATGCGGATGATACCCAATTATATCTTATCAATGACGCCAGGTGAGTCCAATCAGTTAAATAAACTCCAAAAGACATTTTCTTCTACTGAACTCAGACAAAACTGAAGTTATTGTGCTTGGCTCTAAACACCTTAGAAACACATTATCTAATGATAGAACTACTCTGGATGGCATTACACTGGCCTCCAGCACCACTGTAAAGAATCCAGGAATTATCTTTGATCAGGATTTGTCCTTCAATTCCCACATAAAACAAATTTCATAGACTGTTTTTTTTCATCTACGTAACAACGTACGTTGCAAATCTAGTCCACTCATTTGTTACTTGTAGGCTGGATTATTGTAATTCATTATTATCAGGCTGCCCTAACAAGTCTCTAAAGACTTTCCGACTAGTCCAGGATGCAGCTGCACGTGTACTGACAAAAACCAGCAAAATAGATCATATTTCTCCCTTTTTAGCTTTGCTGCATTGGCTTACCGTAAAATCCAGAATCAAATTTAAAACCCTTCTTACCTTGTTGTAAACAGGGGCACATTTTAATGTTCAATGTTTCCAGGGTCCTCCAGGCAAGCAAGGGCCACAAGGTGGCATGGGGAGTCCTGGTTCCATTGGGAGCCAAGGGCCTCCAGGGCCATTAGGGTCGGTCGGACCTAGAGGGTTTCCAGTGAGTGGGTACTTTTCACCTTTCTCTCCATCCCATATTTAAAAAAACCTAAAACTCTGTGATGCTGCCCTCCATAAAGCATGTGGTATACTGATAATACTCTCATGCTGTATGGTGTACTGTATATATGGTGCAAGATCACTGTTTCCTCTGATCAGGGAACACCAGGGACTGCTGGACTGATGGGTCAGGCTGGAGAGAAAGGAGAGCAGGTAACTGATTATAACTAGCCTTCACAAAACCAAATGAGTCCAAGCTGAGAAAGAATCATTTAAGCAGTGATTAATTGTGTATTGTTTTGTAGGGAATAGTGGGTCCTGCTGGTGATGTTGGTGCTCCAGGTCTGAACGGACAGAGGGTCAGTCAGCATCAATTACGATATGATACAATACATTCAGAAACAAGTCTTCTGAAATGATTAAAATATAATGCAGTTTTTAAATGGAATTATCCTCAAATGCAGTTCTATAATAATCAGGAACAGTGTGATAGATTCCACCATATTATTGATAGGTATGTTTGTCATGTTAGGGTCCTCCAGGGCCAGCTGGTGAAGAAGGGATTCCCGGAACAAAAGGTGACCAGGTCTGTGACAGTTACTGAATTTATTATTATTTTGCAAAAAACACACACATTATATATCATGCTTTAATATTCTAAAGAGTAACTAACTCCAGGTTGAAAAGCTGGCCTCTCTGTGTTCTGCACCTCTTATCACACTCAAGTTGGATAATGGGCCATATTTTCAGATTGCCATTTTGTTGCTGATAGCTGATATAATCAGGTAGTTGGGGGGGAGGGGGGCGGTCACTCATGGTCTCAAACCATAGAAATAAAAATGTGCTGTGCCATGCATGCAATCATAATCACATGGATAGACAAGCAGCAGTGACAGCAATGGAGAGTGACACAAAAGGTCCTGTACATGACAATGTGTTCTCAATGGAATTACACGGATGCAGACTCCAAATCTCATCAACTGTTTTTAAATGGAATTTTTTTAACTTTCTGATTACAAAATCTGAATTGAAGCATTTTCTTCATGTCCTCCGATCACAAATCTGTTTTGCTTCTCGTTCCTTCAGTTGGATGTGGTTATCTTCACTTTGCAGTATGATGTATGTGCAGAGTTTGTTTTCATATTCATCTGCCGAAGAAGGAAAGATTTCATGCTCATACATATGTATCCACGAGCATGATTTGTGACATCACTACTAGTTTGGAGCCAGTCATGGTCCACATAAGTGTGATGTGGAAACTTCAAGCCTCCAGTGCACGTATACTTTACAGTGAATACGGCATATCTTGTTTCCAGTAGTTCAACTTTTGAAAAATATATATATATATTTGAATAAAATATATTTTGAAAATGTTTGAAATAGGCAGGGACATTATCAGTAAACTATTGTCTCTTCAATCGATGATATGATCACGATTCAGCACAAGCCTGGACCACACTAAGAATTACTGCTGTTGTACTTACTGTTGGGTGTTCTCAGTATTGTTTAGTTAGGGTTGCATATGCATGGGAGCTTGATCAATTAGCCCATATATTGTCTATTTGCATTATTCCCTTCAAAACCAATAGCTTCAGGCCGAGGAGTCACACATTTTTCAGTCGTTTTATTGTATTAGGTTAGTACTTACAGGGCAGTTATTCATGTTAGCTGAATAAGAACACTGAGCAACAGGTGAAATAACTCAGATAACCACTGCAGACAATATTTGACACCTGTCAAACAATGTACCATCTTGGGAAAACAGGGAGCTCCAGGTCCCCAGGGACAACCAGGGCCTAAGGGACCAAAGGGAGAGCCAGGAATTCAGGGTTCCCAGGGGCTGAAGGGTAAGCCTGGGCAGAGGGGTAAAGAGGTAAGATGTAATGTCATTCTATGCAACCATTTTATTCAGCCACCGGTAGAAAGATTTGTGCTTATCTTTTCTTCATTCTGTTTCTTTGTGCAGGGAGATGTTGGAGAGCCTGGTATTCGTGGGAATCTAGGTGCTAAAGGAGCAAAGGTCATTTCCATTTCAGCATTGTTTTTTTTTTGCTTGTTTGAGACAGACTTAATACCTTTTACTGCTCACGTCACTTATCATCAATTGTTTTTCACAGGGAGATGTGGGAAATCGTGGCTTATTAGGAGCACAGGGGCCCCTAGGGGTCCCAGGAACACGAGGGCCAAGAGGATTAAAAGGAGAAAAGGGTTATGCCGGTTTAATGGTAAATTTCTATCCGTCAGTTCACCTATCTATATCACCACCTGTCCATCCACTCTCCAATACCTGTTCTCACTGCCATATTCTTGTTTCAGGGGCAGGGAGGCCTGGTGGGAAAAGTTGGAATATCAGGCTTATTAGGACTACGGGTGAGTAATGTTTCCTTCTACATACTACAATTGATATGTATGACTGTGTTGAATTATTGTCATTTTTCATTGTGCCATTTGGTATCTTTACATTTCTGGTAATTGCTGTGCATGTATTTCAGGGGTTTCCAGGTATTTTTGGGATTCGAGGGCCTGATGGGCCACCAGGACAGAAGGTAAACTATCTCACTGCTTATTCTACAACTCTAGAGTCAAAGAAAACACATCCTGAAACAACACATTGGTCTTAATGTTAATGTTTTAAAGGATACATTCACATTTTTTTCGAGTCACTCTCACATGCCACATGTATGTTGAAATAACAATGGTTCACTGTAATCACTCCTTACATCCATAGTTGCTGTGAAGTAATGTTTGCAGTGTACATTAGAAATATTTAACCTAATCCTTCTACCCTTCTCAAATTGTACTGTTGGCTTTGAAAGAGACACAATTCTCCAAAACCCTTTAGATACCCAGTATAGCTCTTACAGTTTCCACAAGTGGAGTAATTAAAAACTGGACAGACCTGCCATGTGTTTAGCTGCCTTGCTAAAGTATGGATAAACCCTGGCCTGGTGGAGTAGGGGATTTCCCATTTAGGAATATTCTTCGCCTCGCTAAGAGTTTTTTGTGAAAGCAATCATGTCAGCCTCTTTGGAGTTGTAAGGGAGGGGCTCCGCTGGCAACCCATACATAGCCAGTAGGGAGCAAGCTGTTGTAGTCGAGACTACATAAAAAATCAGGGACCAAATGTTCCCAACTTTGGGCAAGACCAGGACATATGTGAGTGGTTTGGTTAAAGGATCAGGAAATCGAGATTTACTGAAGTGGGCTCTGTGCACCACTTTTAGTTGGACATGGTGTTTTTAGAAATTTCAGATATAAGCCCCCTCTGTTTTGGAGATAGTTTGAAAAGGCTGTCCAATTTTGATTCTTCTGGGGACCTGGGAAAAAAAATCTAACTTTGCACGTACAAAGTGACAGGCCTGAAGGTAAACACATTTGAATGTGGCAGACTAAATATAAGAAAAAATATCACCATCATAGTGGTCCTTGAAACGATTGATAACTAGTCTCCTCCAGAGAGTAAAGCTTAAGTCTAAAATGGAGGGAGTAAATAAGTGGTTAATGCTAATGAAAAACTAGTAAAGGTTGACGGAACTGTATCTGTATCTTTTAAGTGGACATCATCAAAATATTTGAGAATTTAAAAAGTTATAATGAATTGGTTTTGTCCTCTCTACAGGGGGACAAAGGTCCTGCTGGTTTGACTGGAAATCCAGGGACACCAGGTCTCAAGGTAGAACCACCACAGCTGCTAATGGTTGTCACATACTGTAACTGTGGCATGAAGCTGATCTAATACCAGTGTTGTCTTGATTACCTTCACACTATGTGCTGTCTAATGACAGGGGGTGGCAGGAGGCAGAGGTGTAAAAGGTGACATGGGAAAGCCTGGTCCAGTGGTAAGTAGTTAAAGTATAATATGACATACCAGTACACAGTGGTACTTAATGACCTGTCCTTCAACTGGAGGTCCTATTTAATTCACCATTTACTCTTTTTCATTTTCCCCTTTGATTTTATTTCTTGGTCAATTAATCCTACATTAATAAGCCACTGTACCTGCAAATTACGTTCTCTTTAAGCGCTCGTTATCCTATCGTAACTTTTGATGTTTTTAAACTTCAGGGGCCTGCGGGGATAGCTGGAAGATCAGGTGAGCCTGGTATGAAAGGTTTTTCTGGACCCGTGGGGCTGAGGGGAGAGCCTGGAAAGAAAGGGGAGTCAGGAGAGCCGGTGAGAATTCCAGCTGTTCTGAGACGTATAATGAGAGAATGTAGCTCCGTACACAGCAGGGTGGCAGATGTTGAGTGGAAGGTACAACAACATATTGATTTTTTTACTTGAGGAATAATTGATAGTGATCGTCCATCTTTGTGTTTGCAGGGTCCTGATGGTGAGACAGGAAATAAAGGACCTACAGGATTAACAGGACCAGAGGTAAGACCAGGACCTGCTGTTAGGATAGAGCAGTAAGAGTTAGAGGACAAAATTCAAACCCTGGTTTCTGGGTCACATAAAGAACCTTTTAGACACCAGGCTGGTCAGCAGTGTATATTGTTTTAAAAAGGATCTGAAAACCAATTTATAGATAAGCCCCCCATTGATAATGTGTGCTTCATCTTAGCTTGTTAATAGCGCAGTTCCTCTAAGGAATGATGAGATCCATGATAATCGTAGAGCAGGAGCATTAACAGCAATATGAATAGACAACATGCTAGCTCAATCACTTGAGGAAATAAGGGAGGTTCAATATTTACTGAGTATCAAATAGGTACAGAGCCTTTTCATGGCAGATGTTGTAAAGGAAAGGTGCTTTTCCTGCTTTGACAAGTTGAAATGTCAACTGTGAAAAGAGTTTATTGGCTGCAGAGAGGGGAAAAAACACCTTCCTAAGAAAGCTTTGTTGAATCCACCACATCCTTGCCTGAGGTTTCTTCCCATTAAAGTGAAAGCTTTTCCTTGCTGCTGTCACCAAGTGCTGCTCATGTGGAAATGTTGGGTTTCTTAAATGAATAAATGAAAGAGTACAGTCTAAACCTGCTCTATGTGAAAAGTGCCTTGAGATTTGGCACTGTATAAATAATCTGAACCAATCAGAGAAAATCATTCAGCATATTCATCTACATATAAAGTGTTCTTATATGAAGTATTATTATCTCACCAAGCACCTTTTTTTCTTTACACATTTAGCCATTTTGAAGTTTTTGCACTTTGCATGCATTGTAACATTCATAAACACCATAATTACATTCAATTAGAGGCATATAAAGTAAATTCCATATAAAAGTGAAATTGACGTAATTAAACTCGGAGCCCTCTATTAGACGCCACGCTGTTACATTGTGTGACAATAGATTGGATTAGGCAGAACAGCAGCCCCTTGTTACTGAATAAGCCAGAATGAAGATAGTGGACCTGGGTTTATAAACAGGGTTTAATGGGAAATATGGTCTAAATGTTGTGACATACTTTGACCAATATTACTAAACACTACGTCAGTGTCAGTATTGTGCAGCCCTAACATACTTTATACACCCTTGTTTCCATTCTTCAGGGTACAGAGGGTGAGATGGGACCTGATGGTCTTTTTGGTCCTCCAGGACCTCAGGTCAGTGTTACCTCATGAACCACACACACACACACACACACACACACACACACATACACGCACGCACACACACATACACACACACACACACTGACATGATACATTGCACATACATGCATATTCTGTATACATCATGCTTCCTCTGTATTCACTTCAGGGACCGAAGGGTAGACCTGGACAGGAGGGAGTGAAAGGACAAAAAGGTCAAAAGGTCAGCTCAAACTTCTGTCTGTATGTATATTGATTAAAAACCCATCTGTGAGTCACTGCTGTACTGGGTGACATGTTCCATGGTGGCTACAAATGTGGCAACTACCTTCCTTCATGCTTGTAGTTTCATCATGGTCAGGACCTCTCCATCACTGGTGTGCATTCCTCCTCCCTCCCATTTTGAGTAACATTCGCTAATAAGTGTTTAAAGCAGTTTCATGTTAAAAATCAGTGTTTCTCTGAAGCTGTTTAGCGGACACCAGACTAGAGGGGGCGCTAGCCGACCCGCTCCTAGGATTTGCTCTGCTTGTTTTATTTGATAACTGAAGATCCAGACATCCAATGAAAGTCCTTCATCCGATTATAAGAAATACTTAAAAGCCAAAAGATCTAAAAATGTATTCAGTTTTTATTTATTGTAAAAATGTGGCTTATAACTGAATAAAAGTCAATTCATGACAGTTTCTAGCAGACAACCACAACGTCAACATATTTTGTATGCATATCAATACACAACTGTGTGTACAACTGTAATGAACCCTTACATACTCTAAAGGGTTTAATTTGATCCATTTTTCAATTCTAAAGAAAAAAAAAAGCAGATCACTTATCTTAATGTGACATTTTAACTTTCTAAAAAATGTTTTTGAGCCACTGTTACACATTCTGGTTGTGTGTTCGACTCATGATTCAAAAAGCACCATTAAAAACAGTGTTTATTCACATTTAACATCATTCATGAAAGTGTTACGTAACATCGGACCATCAACAAAACATGTAAAGGCTAAAGAATAAACTCTCTGCTCTCTGACAGCATCATCAGGGATTAATCACCAGTGTATTAATGACTGAGGGGGTGTTAATACATGATTTGTGGTTCTATAATGATGTATAAAGACTAATTATGAACAGTATGTGAGCCTTCAGTGCGTAAAACGGAGCAAATACTTCCACAGCCAGTCCAAAACCAGTTTGTCTCATACGCTCCAACACTGTGGTGATGGTGAAGCAGCAATACAGACAAAGCACAAATTCAGTTTAAAATAAGAAAAAGACAAATTGTGGTTTTCTCATGTTGTAATGTTATTAGGGCTGAGTGATATGGGCAGAATCAAATATCACAATATTTTTTTGACCAAATATAATACCTTGATATTGATATTTTGACAATATTGTAGAGATGACTATTGGTGCTTTCACAAAATATTGATAAATAATCATCAGTAATGTGTATATAATGACTAAGTGGATAAAGGCAGATAATAGAACAGTCTGTTAAACTCAGAAAATTACATTTTTATTGTAATGCAGGAAAAGACAACACTTATTCAATATCACTATACTGTAATACAATATTCAAAATCTAAGATAATATCTATAAAATATTACAATATTGATATAATATCAATTTATTGGCCAGCCCTAAATGTTTTATGTAATGAGTGTCTGGAACCTGAAATGATTTCATTAGGTTTTTTTCAGGGGGAAGATGGCAAAAGTGGACTTCCAGGGAAGGATGGACGCTTTGGGAAGAGGGTAGGATGACTCACCTAGCATCTAAAGTTAATGTCAACTGGAGTTCATACTTAAGTATAATTGTGTTCTTTCGTAAAGGGGAAAAAAGGAAAAGCTGGAAATAGAGGTCTAAGAGGCAAGCGAGGTGAAAAGGTCAGTTGTTGTGTTTGACTCTGAAAGTCTGTATCAGCTTTAACCTTCTCTAATCTTAACTTTGCCCCTAAAGCTTGTGTTTTCAGCTCTGAAACATACCTCACATTAATGTTACATTTAATCCAATCTCAGTTTTTTCTCTGATCCTGCAGGGAAAGATGGGAGATTTGGGTCCATTTGGTCTTTCAGGGAGACATGGCACATATGTAAGTTGTTTCTATCCTCATCAGGTTTTCTGGAACTACTTTGTTTTCAATCATGGTGTTTGATATTGTTATAGTCATAGATTTTACCTCAGATTGCCCCTTTTGGCAAAGCTTTCTTTTACAGGTCCTTTAATTATCAAATAATTACATGGAAATTGAATTAATAGAAGTCATTTGCAGGTATTTAACAATTCATTTAAGGACATTTTACAGAGAGGTGGAGCAATTTGGTACAAATGATGAGAAACAACTTTAAACAGTGTTAGGTTGGTCATTTTTCTTTAACTGACAAGAAATACTTCATTTTCAGTGTGAAGTTTGTGTGTCAAAATAAATATTAAAGATAAAGATAAATGTATTGATCCCACAGTGGGGAAAATTCATTGCTTCAGCAGCTCAAAAAATAGTGATATAGAAGCATAGTAGGTTGTTTCTAAAACGCTCTATAATGAAAACATACAGTATATTATACATTAGAATTAACAGTTACACACCAGCTACTATTAGGACTTTTTTTTTTAAAGGTTTATTTAATGTTATATATAATGACATATAAAACCACACACTGAAAAAGAGTGATCAACTGTCTAATGTATTAAGACATTTAGAAAAAGAACATTTACATATGAGCACAAATAGCCTAATGAGTGGTGACTTACCAACTTAATCAATGTCACACTTTTTTCATTTCTTTTCTTATAATTTGTACTAAATTTCACTACTCTCTGTAAAACGTCCTAAAATATTAATCATTAAATACCTGCTACTGTAATTACTCAAAGAATTTCCTGGAAACCAGTATAAAATTAGGGGACATGTAAAAAACAAAAAAAAGTGTTACCAGTGTTTTGAATGAAGTTAAATCATTCAGCATGACCATTAGTGTACCTTATAATCCCTTCCCTGTTTGTCCTCTCTTTCCCTCTCTCCCTCCTTTTGAGTCAAAATAATTTATTTCATAAAATCACATATTCATCTCTTCTCTTCTAATCGTTCCCAAAAGGGTGAAGCTGGTGCTCATGGAGAAAAGGGTGAAACGGGTATAGCAGGCTTCAAGGTAGGTCTTTAGACTGATTCTAGTCGTCCACCTGTAGAGGCTGTTGTACACATTCAGTACATTCTTTATTTCCCACAATGCAGGGGGAACCAGGAGTTCTAGGACCACCTGGCCCTCTTGGTGGAGAGGGGTTAAAGGTGAGATTAATGATGAATGATGTAACCACTTGTGGCTCTTTCACATGTGCTCGATAAAGCATTCTTTTTGTCGTTTTAGGGAGTACAAGGCACCATTGGAGAGCCAGGCAAATCTGGTCAAAAGGGAGAGCAGGTGAAAATCCTTCCCATTTAATAATGATTTACCTCAGCTGTCAGTAAGCACAGTACTACACCATAACTGACCGTCCAGTGTAAGAAATAATATGTATTCAAATCATTCAAACAAAATGCTCGATTTTCATCACCTAGAATTATAATCAGATCTCTTATTGAGCTCTAAATGTAAAATGTCTAACTTATCTATTATTAAAATCAGAGTACAACAATGGCAGGTACAGTATACTGTCAACATTTCATGTGGTTAACATTACTGATTGACACTGAATCCCTTCATTATATTTGCATATACTGATAATAAAACAGCTTCCAGACATGTTTAACACAATGAAATTTAGCTATATGTAGATGTGTTGTTTTATTCTTTCTCCAGTATGACAATCCACAAACATACTGTAGTATACATAATTATAGCATATTAAAACTTTCCAAAATGGTCTGGTACGTTTGTCACAGTGCCTCACACATTGACTGCATCATCAGTACAGCTTTACATATCCACTCTGATGGTTTACTCATTGTCCAGCATATTAAGAAAGTTTCTTACAGAATTATTAGAAACCTGTGTGTTCCAATTAATTGTGCCATAATACTGATTATAATGAGTCTCTACTGTTGCTCAGGGGGATATTGGTCCACCCGGCAGACGAGGTGCCCTAGGCCTGCCTGGTATGCCTGTAAGTCATCTCCAGTTAATGAAATACTGAACAAGAAATTTGATAGAGTACACAACACTGTTAACAATGTTAACACTGCTAATCTGCTTTTCTGCTTTTAGGGTTTGTTTGGACATAAGGTGAGTAAATCCGACACCACTCTGCTTGAGGTTGAAGTTCTTCCACTGCTAAATCTAATGAAAAATATTTCTAAATAGAAGCTTTCTGTGATCACCAGGGCCTAAAAGGATTTACTGGACCACCAGGCCCCTTTGGAGAGAGAGGCTTACCTGTGAGTATACTCTATGCCTTCATATTGAAGCTGTGTACAGTACATTAACATTAACTGCAAAAGCCCTTAAAAATGATTCAATCCTGACTGACTTCATTGAATAAGGGAATGATATAGTGATGTTGTGTATGAACATCTGTGTTCAAGACATGTGTGTGATGTCCACTGGAGTCAATGTATTCACCAATCATATTGTGTTTGTCAGGGTCTACCTGGCCCACCTGGCCCCCCGGGAACCTCAATGAACCTCACACTGACTCAGCTGAAGGTAACTAGCTGATAGGGGATGGCTTAGGCATGACATAACATTGACAATCTGGCAGGAAATGGATGTTAGAGGATCAGTATAGAAGCTTCTGGGGCTTATGAGGTAATGAGAAGCAGGTGAGGATGGTCGGGGTGTGGCACCAGGTAAACAGGTGGAGAATTGCAAAGGAAGATAAAAATGTGTGGATGAAAGCAGGAACAGAAGCAGAATGGGCATTGGAAACAACACAAACAGGACTGAGGCATGAATCGTGATGTATTTTAATCCCAATCAACTTTATTCTTCTTCCTGGTAATGATCGTACTAATTATCCCTCTTTATTGTCCAATTCATATCTCAGGAGGTCATGTACATGTCAGACAAGCCCAACTACAACTTGGTGAAGGCTCTGTTAGAAGGCCTCCAGAGAGATCTCCACTGGTTCATAAACCCTCCAGATGGCAGCAAACAACACCCAGCCACTACATGTCTGGAGCTGTGGCTCGCACACCCCAACTCCACTAACGGTGAGACCAGCAAATCACTGTAATGCATGGAATATTGTGTGACAGGGCTTAAGGATGTTAGTTGGATTAGATTATTTTATACATTGTTGGTGATACCTGTGCTGTTTTGGACGGGTGTGACCACATCTGTGATGAAGTAATGATATTCTAAACCAGGGGTGTCCAAACTTTTTTCACTGAGGGCCACATACAGAAAAATATAGGAGGGGCTGGGCCACTATATAGCCTCACATCTAGTGTATTAAAGTAAGAAAAATAATTTAAAAGTTGGTCAAATATGCTTTATTGTTTAATATGTTTACAGAAAAAACAGCCTTCATCACAGCTTTCCATAAATGGATTTTTATTGATTTATTCAGAAAAAGGGTTGGTAGCTAATTCTCAGAACAGCAGCCTCAGATTTTTTCTTAGTCAGGATGGTGATCCCAGTGTGCACTGTGTACAGCGATAAACAAGAAACACGCATATAAGAAAGTGGTGTGCAAAAACGGAGTAGTGACAGAACTGATGTTACACATTATTGATATTTGTCGCATGTGTACCTGCATACTAGTTATGTGCACCACTGCTTATTAACACACGGATACTGTGTAATATATTTTTAACTCACCTAAAACGGGAACGGCATTGCACTCAGTGGGAGCAGTGATGCTGCGCTTTGGACTGAAGGATGGCTGGCAGGTCAGGAGTAACTCAGGCAAAAGTTTCAAGTGCAGGCCATGTTCTATTCTATTTATAAAATTTCATGTGGGCCAATTAAAAATGACTTGGGTAAAGTTAGAAAGAGATTGGCAGATTGGAACTTCAGCTGTCAATAGCTCACAAACAAAACATTGTTAAAACATAAAAAATGTCTCTTTCCTATCCTATCATAGTAAGGTAGACTATTGACTACAAACTCATTTTCGCCAAAACGAGTCGTCATCCAGGCTGCAGGAAATATATTGCTCTCTATGCGCTGCGGGCGGAGAGGCGAGCGCTTAGGGACTGTCTAAAAAGTGCAGTACCAAAGCGAAAAATATTCAATATCTCCACTTTTATTCACTGTAGTCTCACCAAATTCACTCCACACACCAACGATGACCTGATAATCACACTACAACAATTATTGTTACAAAATGTGCTTGTGTATAATACTTCAATATCATCACTGTCATGTGCTGTCGTTCCATTGATTTCCCTTCAATAGCTTCAATATTATACACAGTAGTCTTCACTATATTCACTCCACACAACAAGGGTCACCTGATAATCACATTACAACAGTGATTTCAGAAAAATGTGTTTTTATTTATTTTTGGGTAATTTTATTGTGAAAAATCATCAATAGCGTTAATATTATACACTGTATACTCACCAAAATCATGCTACACAACAAGGGTCACCTGATAATCATACTACAACAGTGATTTCAGAAAAATGTGTTTTTGTTTATTTTTGGGTAATTTTATTGTGAAAAATCATCAATAGCGTTAATATTATACAATGTAAGATGACCAAAATCATGCTACACAACAAGGGTCACCTGATAATCATACTACAACATTTATTTAAGGAAAATTAGTTTTGATATCATTTTGGGGATTTTTTATATTCAAAAATATTCTATATCATCAATATTATACACTGTATACTCACCAAAATCATGCTACAAAACAAGGGTCACCTGATAATCATACTACAACAGTTATTTCAGGAGAAAAAAATTTGCATATTTTTGGGGAATTTTATTGTGAAAAATCGTCAATAGCGTTAATATTATACACTGTATACTCACCAAAATCATGCTACACAACAAGGGTGACCTGATAATCATACTACAACAGTTATTTCAGGAAAAAAACATTTGCATATTTTTGGGGAATTTTATTGTGAAAAATCGTCAATAGCGTTAATATTATACACTGTATACTCACCAAAATCATGCTACACAACAAGGGTGACCTGATAATCATACTACAACAGTTATTTCAGAAAAATGTGTTTTTGTTTATTTTTGAGTAATTTTATTGTGAAAAATCGTCAATAGCGTTAATATTATACACTGTATACTCACCAAAATCATGCTACACATCAAGGGTCACCTGATAATCATACTACAACAGTTATTTCAGGAAAAAAACATTTGCATATTTTTGGGGAATTTTATTGTGAAAAATCGTCAATAGCGTTACTATTATACACTGTATACTCACCAAAATCATGCTACACAACAAGGGTGACCTGGTAATCATACTACAACAGTTATTTCAGAAAAATGTGGGTTTTTTTCATTTTTGGGGAATTTTATTGTGAAAAATCGTCAATAGCGTTAATATTATACAGTATATACTCACCAAAATCATGCTACACAACAAGGGTCACCTGATAATCATACTACAACAGTTATTTCAGAAAAATGTGTTTTTGTTTATTTTTGGGTAATTTTATTGTGAAAAATCGTCAATAGCGTTAATATTATACAGTGTAGGATGACCAAAATCATGCTACACAAGGGTCACTTGATAATCATACTACAACATTTATTTAAGGAAAATTAGTTTTGATATCATTTTGGGGATTTTTTATATTCAAAAATATTCTATATCATCAATATTATACACTGTATACTCACCAAAATCATGCTACAAAACAAGGGTCACCTGATAATCATACTACAACAGTTATTTCAGGAGAAAAAAATTTGCATATTTTTGGGGAATTTTATTGTGAAAAATCGTCAATAGCGTTAATATTATATACTGTATACTCACCAAAATCATGCTACACAACAAGGGTCACCTGATAATCATACTACAACAGTTATTTCAGAAAAATGTGTTTTTGTTTATTTTTGGGTAATTTTATTGTGAAAAATCGTCAATAGCGTTAATATTATACACTGTATACTCATCAAAATCATGCTACACAACAAGGGTCACCTGATAATCACACTACAACAGTTATTTCAGGAAAAAAACATTTGCATATTTTTGGGGAATTTTATTGTGAAAAATCGTCAATAGCGTTACTATTATACACTGTATACTCACCAAAATCATGCTACACAACAAGGGTGACCTGGTAATCATACTACAACAGTTATTTCAGAAAAATGTGGGTTTTTTTCATTTTTGGGGAATTTTATTGTGAAAAATCGTCAATAGCGTTAATATTATACAGTATATACTCACCAAAATCATGCTACACAACAAGGGTCACCTGATAATCATACTACAACAGTGATTTCAGAAAAATGTGTTTTTGTTTATTTTTGGGTAATTTTATTGTGAAAAATCGTCAATAGCGTTAATATTATACAGTGTAGGATGACCAAAATCATGCTACACAACAAGGGTCACTTGATAATCATACTACAACAGTTATTTAAGGAAAATTAGTTTTGATATCATTTTGGGGATTTTTTATATTCAAAAATATTCTATATCATCAATATTATACACTGTATACTCACCAAAATCATGCTACACAACAAGGGTCACCTGATAATCATACTACAACAGTGATTTCAGAAAAATGTGTTTTTGTTTATTTTTGTGGAATTTTGTTGTGAAAAATCGTCAATAGCATTAATATTATACACTGTATACTCACCAAAATCATGCTACACAACAAGGGTCACCTGATAATCATACTACAACAGTTATTTCAGGAAACAAATTTGCATATTTTTGGGTAATTTTATTGTGAAAAATCGTCAATAGCGTCACTATTTTACACTGTATACTCACCAAAATCATGCTACACAACATGGGTCACCTTGTAATCATACTACAACAGTTATTTCAGGAGAAAAAAATTTGCATATTTTTGGGGAATTTTATTGTGAAAAATCGTCAATAGCGTTAATATTATACACTGTATACTCACCAAAATCATGCTACACAACAAGGGTGACCTGGTAATCATACTACAACAGTTATTTCAGAAAAATGTGGGTTTTTTTCATTTTTGGGGAATTTTATTGGGAAAAATCGTCAATAGCGTTAATATTATACAGTATATACTCACCAAAATCATGCTACACAACAAGGGTCACCTGATAATCATACTACAACAGTTATTTAAGGAAAATTAGTTTTGATATCATTTTGGGGATTTTTTATATTCAAAAATATTCTATATCATCAATATTATACACTGTATACTCACCAAAATCATGCTACACAACAAGGGTGACCTGGTAATCATACTACAACAGTGATTTCAGAAAAATGTGTTTTTGTTTATTTTTGGGTAATTTTATTGTGAAAAATCGTCAATAGCGTTAATATTATACACTGTATACTCACCAAAATCATGCTACACAACAAGGGTCACCTGATAATCATACTACAACAGTTATTTCAGAAAAATGTGTTTTTGTTTATTTTTGGGGAATTTTATTGGTAATAAATCGTCAATAGCGTTAATATTATACACTGTATACTCACCAAAATCATGCTACACAACATGGGTCACCTGATAATCATACTACAACAGTTATTTCAGAAAAATGTGTTTTTGTTTATTTTTGGGGAATTTTATTGGTAATAAATCGTCAATAGCGTTAATATTATACACTGTATACTCACCAAAATCATGCTACACAACATGGGTCACCTGATAATCATACTACAACAGTTATTTCAGAAAAATGTGTTTTTTTTTTATTTTTGGGGAATTTTATTGTGAAAAATCGTCAATAGCGTTAATATTATACAGTATATACTCACCAAAATCATGCTACACAACAAGGGTCACCTGATAATCATACTACAACAGTTATTTCAGAAAAATGTGTTTTTGTTTATTTTTGGGTAATTTTATTGTGAAAAATCATCAATAGCGTTAATATTATACACTGTATACTCACCAAAATCATGCTACACAACAAGGGTCACCTGATAATCATACTACAACAGTTATTTCAGAAAAATGTGTTTTTGTTTATTTTTGGGTAATTTTATTGTGAAAAATCGTCAATAGCATTAATATTATACACTGTATACTCACCAAAATCATGCTACACAACATGGGTCACCTGATAATCATACTACAACAGTTATTTCAGGAAAAAAAACATTTGCATATTTTTGGGGAATTTTATTGTGAAAAATCGTCAATAGCGTTAATATTATACAGTATATACTCACCAAAATCATGCTACACAACAAGGGTCACCTGATAATCATACTACAACAGTGATTTCAGAAAAATGTGTTTTTGTTTATTTTTGGGGAATTTTATTGTGAAAAATCGTCAATAGCGTTAATATTATACAGTATATACTCACCAAAATCATGCTACACAACAAGGGTCACCTGATAATCATACTACAACAGTTATTTCAGGAAACAAATTTGCATATTTTTGGGTAATTTTATTGTGAAAAATCGTCAATAGCGTCACTATTTTACACTGTATACTCACCAAAATCATGCTACACAACATGGGTCACCTTGTAATCATACTACAACAGTTATTTCAGGAGAAAAAAATTTGCATATTTTTGGGGAATTTTATTGTGAAAAATCGTCAATAGCGTTAATATTATACACTGTATACTCACCAAAATCATGCTACACAACAAGGGTGACCTGGTAATCATACTACAACAGTGATTTCAGAAAAATGTGTTTTTGTTTATTTTTGGGTAATTTTATTGTGAAAAATCGTCAATAGCGTTAATATTATATACTGTATACTCACCAAAATCATGCTACACAACAAGGGTCACCTGATAATCATACTACAACAGTTATTTCAGAAAAATGTGTTTTTGTTTATTTTTGGGTAATTTTATTGTGAAAAATCGTCAATAGCGTTAATATTATACACTGTATACTCACCAAAATCATGCTACACAACAAGGGTCACCTGATAATCATACTACAACAGTTATTTCAGGAAAAAAACATTTGCATATTTTTGGGGAATTTTATTGTGAAAAATCGTCAATAGCGTTACTATTATACACTGTATACTCACCAAAATCATGCTACACAACAAGGGTGACCTGGTAATCATACTACAACAGTTATTT
The DNA here is from genome assembly GCF_963691925.1 of Scomber scombrus. Lineage (NCBI taxonomy): Eukaryota > Metazoa > Chordata > Actinopteri > Scombriformes > Scombridae > Scomber > Scomber scombrus. The sequence continues at coordinate 5,274,602 of NC_084973.1, forward strand.
CAGAAAAATGTGTTTTTGTTTATTTTTGGGTAATTTTATTGTGAAAAATCGTCAATAGCGTTAATATTATACACTGTATACTCACCAAAATCATGCTACACAACATGGGTCACCTGATAATCATACTACAACAGTTATTTCAGGAAAAAAACATTTGCATATTTTTGGGGAATTTTATTGTGAAAAATCGTCAATAGCGTTAATATTATACAGTATATACTCACCAAAATCATGCTACACAACAAGGGTCACCTGATAATCATACTACAACAGTGATTTCAGAAAAATGTGTTTTTGTTTATTTTTGGGGAATTTTATTGTGAAAAATCGTCAATAGCGTTAATATTATACAGTATATACTCACCAAAATCATGCTACACAACAAGGGTCACCTGATAATCATACTACAACAGTTATTTAAGGAAAATTAGTTTTGATATCATTTTGGGGATTTTTTATATTCAAAAATATTCTATATCATCAATATTATACACTGTATACTCACCAAAATCATGCTACACAACAAGGGTCACCTGATAATCATACTACAACAGTTATTTCAGGAAACAAATTTGCATATTTTTGGGTAATTTTATTGTGAAAAATCGTCAATAGCGTCACTATTTTACACTGTATACTCACCAAAATCATGCTACACAACATGGGTCACCTTGTAATCATACTACAACAGTTATTTCAGGAGAAAAAAATTTGCATATTTTTGGGGAATTTTATTGTGAAAAATCGTCAATAGCGTTAATATTATACACTGTATACTCACCAAAATCATGCTACACAACAAGGGTGACCTGGTAATCATACTACAACAGTGATTTCAGAAAAATGTGTTTTTGTTTATTTTTGGGTAATTTTATTGTGAAAAATCGTCAATAGCGTTAATATTATATACTGTATACTCACCAAAATCATGCTACACAACAAGGGTCACCTGATAATCATACTACAACAGTTATTTCAGAAAAATGTGTTTTTGTTTATTTTTGGGTAATTTTATTGTGAAAAATCGTCAATAGCGTTAATATTATACACTGTATACTCACCAAAATCATGCTACACAACAAGGGTCACCTGATAATCATACTACAACAGTTATTTCAGGAAAAAAACATTTGCATATTTTTGGGGAATTTTATTGTGAAAAATCGTCAATAGCGTTACTATTATACACTGTATACTCACCAAAATCATGCTACACAACAAGGGTGACCTGGTAATCATACTACAACAGTTATTTCAGAAAAATGTGTTTTTGTTTATTTTTGGGTAATTTTATTGTGAAAAATCGTCAATAGCGTTAATATTATACACTGTATACTCACCAAAATCATGCTACACAACATGGGTCACCTGATAATCATACTACAACAGTTATTTCAGGAAAAAAACATTTGCATATTTTTGGGTAATTTTATTGTGAAAAATCGTCAATAGCGTTAATATTATACAGTATATACTCACCAAAATCATGCTACACAACAAGGGTCACCTGATAATCATACTACAACAGTGATTTCAGAAAAATGTGTTTTTGTTTATTTTTGGGGAATTTTATTGTGAAAAATCGTCAATAGCGTTAATATTATACAGTATATACTCACCAAAATCATGCTACACAACAAGGGTCACCTGATAATCATACTACAACAGTTATTTAAGGAAAATTAGTTTTGATATCATTTTGGGGATTTTTTATATTCAAAAATATTCTATATCATCAATATTATACACTGTATACTCACCAAAATCATGCTACACAACAAGGGTCACCTGATAATCATACTACAACAGTTATTTCAGGAAACAAATTTGCATATTTTTGGGTAATTTTATTGTGAAAAATCGTCAATAGCGTCACTATTTTACACTGTATACTCACCAAAATCATGCTACACAACATGGGTCACCTTGTAATCATACTACAACAGTTATTTCAGGAGAAAAAAATTTGCATATTTTTGGGGAATTTTATTGTGAAAAATCGTCAATAGCGTTAATATTATACACTGTATACTCACCAAAATCATGCTACACAACAAGGGTGACCTGGTAATCATACTACAACAGTGATTTCAGAAAAATGTGTTTTTGTTTATTTTTGGGTAATTTTATTGTGAAAAATCGTCAATAGCGTTAATATTATATACTGTATACTCACCAAAATCATGCTACACAACAAGGGTCACCTGATAATCATACTACAACAGTTATTTCAGAAAAATGTGTTTTTGTTTATTTTTGGGTAATTTTATTGTGAAAAATCGTCAATAGCGTTAATATTATACACTGTATACTCACCAAAATCATGCTACACAACAAGGGTCACCTGATAATCACACTACAACAGTTATTTCAGAAAAATGTGTTTTTGTTTATTTTTGGGTAATTTTATTGGTAAAAAATCGTCAATAGCGTTAATATTATACACTGTATACTCACCAAAATCATGCTACACAACAAGGGTCACCTGATAATCATACTACAACAGTTATTTCAGGAAAAAAACATTTGCATATTTTTGGGGAATTTTATTGTGAAAAATCGTCAATAGCGTTACTATTATACACTGTATACTCACCAAAATCATGCTACACAACAAGGGTGACCTGGTAATCATACTACAACAGTTATTTCAGAAAAATGTGGGTTTTTTTCATTTTTGGGGAATTTTATTGTGAAAAATCGTCAATAGCGTTAATATTATACAGTATATACTCACCAAAATCATGCTACACAACAAGGGTCACCTGATAATCATACTACAACAGTTATTTAAGGAAAATTAGTTTTGATATCATTTTGGGGATTTTTTATATTCAAAAATATTCTATATCATCAATATTATACACTGTATACTCACCAAAATCATGCTACACAACAAGGGTGACCTGGTAATCATACTACAACAGTGATTTCAGAAAAATGTGTTTTTGTTTATTTTTGGGTAATTTTATTGTGAAAAATCGTCAATAGCGTTAATATTATACACTGTATACTCACCAAAATCATGCTACACAACAAGGGTCACCTGATAATCATACTACAACAGTTATTTTAGGAAAAAAACATTTGTATATTTTTGGGGAATTTTACTGTGAAAAATCGTCAATAGCGTTAATATTATACAGTATATACTCACCAAAATCATGCTACACAACAAGGGTCACCTGATAATCATACTACAACAGTTATTTCAGAAAAATGTGTTTTTGTTTATTTTTGGGTAATTTTATTGTGAAAAATCATCAATAGCGTTAATATTATACACTGTATACTCACCAAAATCATGCTACACAACAAGGGTCACCTGATAATCATACTACAACAGTTATTTCAGAAAAATGTGTTTTTGTTTATTTTTGGGTAATTTTATTGTGAAAAATCGTCAATAGCGTTAATATTATACACTGTATACTCACCAAAATCATGCTACACAACAAGGGTGACCTGATAATCATACTACAACGGTTATTTCAGGAAAAAAACATTTGCATATTTTTGGGGAATTTTATTGTGAAAAATCGTCAATAGCGTTAATATTATACAGTATATACTCACCAAAATCATGCTACACAACAAGGGTCACCTGATAATCATACTACAACAGTTATTTCAGAAAAATGTGTTTTTGTTTATTTTTGTGGAATTTTGTTGTGAAAAATCGTCAATAGCATTAATATTATACACTGTATACTCACCAAAATCATGCTACACAACAAGGGTCACCTGATAATCATACTACAACAGTTATTTCAGGAAACAAATTTGCATATTTTTGGGTAATTTTATTGTGAAAAATCGTCAATAGCGTTACTATTATACACTGTATACTCACCAAAATCATGCTACACAACAAGGGTGACCTGGTAATCATACTACAACAGTTATTTCAGAAAAATGTGGGTTTTTTTCATTTTTGGGGAATTTTATTGTGAAAAATTGTCAATAGCGTTAATATTATACAGTATATACTCACCAAAATCATGCTACACAACAAGGGTCACCTGATAATCATACTACAACAGTTATTTAAGGAAAATTAGTTTTGATATCATTTTGGGGATTTTTTATATTCAAAAATATTCTATATCATCAATATTATACACTGTATACTCACCAAAATCATGCTACACAACAAGGGTGACCTGGTAATCATACTACAACAGTGATTTCAGAAAAATGTGTTTTTGTTTATTTTTGGGTAATTTTATTGTGAAAAATCGTCAATAGCGTTAATATTATACACTGTATACTCACCAAAATCATGCTACACAACAAGGGTCACCTGATAATCATACTACAACAGTTATTTCAGAAAAATGTGTTTTTGTTTATTTTTGGGGAATTTTATTGGTAATAAATCGTCAATAGCGTTAATATTATACACTGTATACTCACCAAAATCATGCTACACAACATGGGTCACCTGATAATCATACTACAACAGTTATTTCAGGAAAAAAACATTTGTATATTTTTGGGGAATTTTATTGTGAAAAATCGTCAATAGTGTTACTATTATACACTGTATACTCACCAAAATCATGCTACACAACAAGGGTGACCTGGTAATCATACTACAACAGTTATTTCAGAAAAATGTGGGTTTTTTTCATTTTTGGGGAATTTTATTGTGAAAAATCGTCAATAGCGTTAATATTATACAGTATATACTCACCAAAATCATGCTACACAACAAGGGTCACCTGATAATCATACTACAACAGTTATTTCAGGAAAAAAACATTTGCATATTTTTGGGGAATTTTATTGTGAAAAATCGTCAATAGCGTTAATATTATACAGTATATACTCACCAAAATCATGCTACACAACAAGGGTCACCTGATAATCATACTACAACAGTGATTTCAGAAAAATGTGTTTTTGTTTATTTTTGGGTAATTTTATTGTGAAAAATCGTCAATAGCGTTAATATTATACAGTGTAGGATGACCAAAATCATGCTACACAACAAGGGTCACCTCATAATCATACTACAACATTTATTTAAGGAAAATTAGTTTTGATATCATTTTGGGGATTTTTTATATTCAAAAATATTCTATATCATCAATATTATACACTGTATACTCACCAAAATCATGCTACAAAACAAGGGTCACCTGATAATCATACTACAACAGTTATTTCAGGAGAAAAAAATTTGCATATTTTTGGGGAATTTTATTGTGAAAAATCGTCAATAGCGTTAATATTATATACTGTATACTCACCAAAATCATGCTACACAACAAGGGTCACCTGATAATCATACTACAACAGTTATTTCAGAAAAATGTGTTTTTGTTTATTTTTGGGTAATTTTATTGTGAAAAATCGTCAATAGCGTTAATATTATACACTGTATACTCACCAAAATCATGCTACACAACAAGGGTCACCTGATAATCACACTACAACAGTTATTTCAGAAAAATGTGTTTTTGTTTATTTTTGGGTAATTTTATTGGTAAAAAATCGTCAATAGCGTTAATATTATACACTGTATACTCACCAAAATCATGCTACACAACAAGGGTCACCTGATAATCATACTACAACAGTTATTTAAGGAAAATTAGTTTTGATATCATTTTGGGGATTTTTTATATTCAAAAATATTCTATATCATCAATATTATACACTGTATACTCACCAAAATCATGCTACACAACAAGGGTGACCTGGTAATCATACTACAACAGTGATTTCAGAAAAATGTGTTTTTGTTTATTTTTGGGTAATTTTATTGTGAAAAATCGTCAATAGCGTAAATATTATACACTGTATACTCACCAAAATCATGCTACACAACAAGGGTCACCTGATAATCATACTACAACAGTGATTTCAGAAAAATGTGTTTTTGTTTATTTTTGTGGAATTTTGTTGTGAAAAATCATCAATAGCATTAATATTATACACTGTATACTCACCAAAATCATGCTACACAACAAGGGTCACCTGATAATCATACTACAACAGTTATTTCAGGAAACAAATTTGCATATTTTTGGGTAATTTTATTGTGAAAAATCGTCAATAGCGTCACTATTTTACACTGTATACTCACCAAAATCATGCTACACAACATGGGTCACCTTGTAATCATACTACAACAGTTATTTCAGTAGAAAAAAATTTGCATATTTTTGGGGAATTTTATCGTGAAAAATCGTCAATAGCGTTAATATTATACACTGTATACTCACCAAAATCATGCTACACAACAAGGGTGACCTGGTAATCATACTACAACAGTGATTTCAGAAAAATGTGTTTTTGTTTATTTTTGGGTAATTTTATTGTGAAAAATCGTCAATAGCGTTAATATTATACAGTATATACTCACCAAAATCATGCTACACAACAAGGGTCACCTGATAATCACACTACAACAGTTATTTCAGAAAAATGTGTTTTTGTTTATTTTTGGGTAATTTTATTGGTAAAAAATCGTCAATAGCGTTAATATTATACACTGTATACTCACCAAAATCATGCTACACAACAAGGGTCACCTGATAATCATACTACAACAGTTATTTCAGGAAAAAAACATTTGCATATTTTTGGGTAATTTTATTGTGAAAAATCGTCAATAGCGTTACTATTATACACTGTATACTCACCAAAATCATGCTACACAACAAGGGTGACCTGGTAATCATACTACAACAGTTATTTCAGAAAAATGTGGGTTTTTTTCATTTTTGGGGAATTTTATTGTGAAAAATCGTCAATAGCGTTAATATTATACAGTATATACTCACCAAAATCATGCTACACAACAAGGGTCACCTGATAATCATACTACAACAGTTATTTCAGGAAAAAAACATTTGCATATTTTTTGGGAATTTTATTGTGAAAAATCGTCAATAGCGTTACTATTATACACTGTATACTCACCAAAATCATGCTACACAACAAGGGTGACCTGGTAATCATACTACAACAGTTATTTCAGAAAAATGTGGGTTTTTTTCATTTTTGGGGAATTTTATTGTGAAAAATCGTCAATAGCGTTAATATTATACAGTATATACTCACCAAAATCATGCTACACAACAAGGGTCACCTGATAATCACACTACAACAGTTATTTCAGAAAAATGTGGGTTTTTTTTATTTTTGGGGAATTTTATTGTGAAAAATCGTCAATAGCGTTAATATTATACAGTATATACTCACCAAAATCATGCTACACGACAAGGGTCACCTGATAATCATACTACAACAGTTATTTCAGAAAATGTTGTTTTTGTTTATTTTTGGGTAATTTTATTGTGAAAAATCATCAATAGCGGTAATATTATACAGTGTAGGATGACCAAAATCATGATACACAACAAGGGTCACCTGATAATCATACTACAACAGTAATTTCAGAAAAAAACAAATATTTTTGCATATTTTTGGGGAATTTTATTGTGAAAAATCGTCAATAGCGTTAATATTATACAGTTTAGGATGACCAAAATCATGATACACAACAAGGGTCACCTGATAATCATACTACAACAGTAATTTCAGAAAAAAACAAATATTTTTGCATATTTTTGGGGAATTTTATTGTGAAAAATCGTCAATAGCGTTAATATTATACAGTTTAGGATGACCAAAATCATGATACACAACAAGGGTCACCTGATAATCATACTACAACAGTAATTTCAGAAAAAAATATATATATTTTTGCATATTTTTGGGGAATTTTATTGTGAAAAATCGTCAATAGCGTTAATATTATACACTGTATACTCACCAAAATCATGCTACACAACAAGGGTCACCTGATAATCATACTACAACAGTTATTTCAGGACAAAAAAAATTGCATATTTTTGGGGAATTTTATTGTGAAAAATCGTCAATAGCGTTGCTATTATACACTGTATACTCACCAAAATCATGCTACACAACAAGGGTCACCGGATAATCATACTACAACAGTTATTTAAGGAGAAAAAATATATATTTTGCATATTTTTGGGCAATTTTATTGTGAAAAATCGTCAATAGCGTTACTATTATACACTGTATACTCACCAAAATCATGCTACACGACAAGGGTCACCTGATAATCATACTACAACAGTTATTTCAGGAGAAACAAATTTGCATATTTTTGGGGAATTTTATTGTGAAAAATCGTCAATAGCGTTACTATTATACACTGTATACTCACCAAAATCATGCTACACAACAAAGGTGACCTGGTAATCATACTACAACAGTTATTTCAGAAAAATGTGTTTATTCTTTATCTTTGGGGAATTTTATTGTGAAAAATCATCAATAGCATTAATATTATACACTGTATACTCACCAAAATCATGCTACACAACAAGGGTCACCTGTTGACTAAAACAGTCATTTCAGAAAAAAAAAAAAAAATTTGGGGGAATTTTATTGTGAAAAATCATCAATAACGTTAATATTATACACTGTATACTCACCAAAATCATGCTACACGACAAGGGTCACCTGATAATCATACTACAACAGTTATTTAAGGAGAAAAAAATGTGCATATTTTTGGGTAATTTTATTGTGAAAAATCGTCAATAGCGTTAATATTATACAGTTTAGGATGACCAAAATCATGATACACAACAAGGGTCACCTGATAATCATACTACAACAGTAATTTCAGGAAAAAAAAATATATTTTGCATATTTTTGGGGAATTTTATTGTGAAAAATCGTCAATAGCGTTACTATTATACACTGTATACTCACCAAAATCATGCTACACAACAAGGGTCACCTGATAATCATACTACAACAGTGATTTTAGGAAAATGTGTTTTTGTTTATTTTTGGGGAATTTTATTGTGAAAAATCATCAATAGCGTTAATATTATACACTGTGTACTCACCAAAATCATGCTACACAACAAGGGTCACCTGATAATCATACTACAACAGTCATTTCAGGAAAATGTGTTTTGGGGTTTTTTTGGGGAATTTTATTGTGAAAAATCGTCAATAGCGTTAATATTATACACTGTGTACTCACCAAAATCATGCTACACAATAAGGGTCACCTGATAATCATACTACAACAGTTATTTCAGGAGAAAAAAATGTGCATATTTTTGGGTAATTTTATTGTGAAAAATCGTCAATAGCGTTACTATTATACACTGTATACTCACCAAAATCATGCTACACGACAAGGGTCACCTGATAATCATACTACAACAGTTATTTCAGGAGAAAAAAATGTGCATATTATTGGGGAATTTTATTGTGAAAAATCGTCAATAGCGTTACTATTATACACTGTATACTCACCAAAATCATGCTACACAACTAGGGTGACCTGGTAATCATACTACAACAGTTATTTCAGAAAAATGTGTTTATTCTTTATTTTTGGGGAATTTTATTGTGAAAAATCATCAATAGCGTTAATATTATACACTGTTTACTCACCAAAATCATGCTACACAACAAGGGTCACCTGATAATCATACTACAACAGTTATTTCAGAAAAATGTGTTTTTGTTTATTTTTGGGTAATTTTATTGTGAAAAATCGTCAATAGCGTTGATATAATACAGTATATACTCACCAAAATCATGCTACACAACAAGGGTCACCTGATAATCATACTACAACAGTTATTTCAGGAGAAAAAAAATGTGCATATTTTTTGGGAATTTTATTGTGAAAAATCGTCAATAGCGTTAATATTATACAGTATATACTCACCAAAATCATGCTACACAACAAGGGTCACCTGATAATCATACTACAACAGTCATTTCAGAAAAAAAAATATATTTTTGCATATTTTTGGGGAATTTTATTGTGAAAAATCGACAATAGCGTTAATATTATACAGTATAGGATGACCAAAATCATGATACACAACAAGGGTCACCTGATAATCATACTACAACAGTAATTTCAGGAGAAAAACATTTGCATATTTTTGCATATTTTTGGGGAATTTTATTGTGAAAAATTGTCAATAGCGTTACTATTATACACTGTATACTCACCAAAATCATGCTACACAACAAGGGTCACCTGATAATCATACTACAACAGTTATTTCAGAAAAATGTGTTTTTGGTTTTTTTTGGGTAATTTTATTGTGAAAAATCGTCAATAGCGTTAATATTATACACTGTATACTCACCAAAATCATGCTACACAAGAAGGGTCACCTGATAATCATACTACAACAGTTATTTCAGGAGAAAAAAAATTTGCATATTTTTTGGCAATTTTATTGGGAAAAATCGTCAATAGCGTTACTATTATACACTGTATACTCACCAAAATCATGCTACACAGCAAGGGTCACCTGATAATCATACTACAACAGTCATTTCAGAAAAAAATATATATTTTTGCATATTTTTGGGGAATTTTATTGTGAAAAATCGTCAATAGCGTTAATATTATACAGTATAGGATGACCAAAATCATGATACACAACAAGGGTCACCTGATAATCATACTACAACAGTAATTTCAGGAGAAAAACATTTGCATATTTTTGCATATTTTTGGGGAATTTTATTGTGAAAAATCATCAATAGCGCTAATGTTATACACTGTTTACTCACCAAAATCATGCTACACAACAAGGGTCACCTGATAATCATACTACAACAGTGATTTTAGGAAAATGTGTTTTGGTTTATTTTTGGGGAATTTTATTGTGAAAAATCGTCAATAACGTTAATATTATACACTGTATACTCACCAAAATCATGCTACACAACAAGAGTCACCTGATAATCATACTACAACAGTCATTTCAGGAAAATGTGTTTTTGGTTTTTTTTTGGGTAATTTTATTGTGAAAAATCGTCAATAGCGTTAATATTATACACTGTATACTCACCAAAATCATGCTACACAACAAGGGTCACCTGATAATCATACTACAACAGTGATTTCAGGAAAATGTGTTTTTGTTTATTTTGGGGGAATTTTATTGTGAAAAATCGTCAATAGCGTTAATATTATACACTGTATACTCACCAAAATCATGCTACACGACAAGGGTCACCTGATTATCATACTACAACAGTCATTTAAAGAGAAAAAAATTTGCATATTTTTGGGAAATTTTATTGTGAAAAATCGTCAATAGCGTTAATATTATACACTGTATACCCCATCCTGAGGAAGGAGCGGATAGGGCGCAGCTCAAGCGATTGGTTGGCGTGGCACTCAGACCAGACCTTAGAATGGAATGCAGAATTAGGGCGCAGCAGCACTCCAGCATTCCCAGGCAAGAAGCGGCAGCACTCTCCATGCACGGAAAGGGCATGTAGCTCACCCACCCTTTTTGTCGACACAATAGCCAACAAGAATGTAGTCTTGAGCGAAAGCCATTTCAGCTCAACCGTTTCCAGAGGCTCGAACGGCCCATGCCGCAAGGCTGACCCGGCCCCCCTAAAGAACTGAGCAATAAGGTCACAATAAACCCTGTGCCAGTTTACGAGGCCCAACATGGGCCGCCTTTATGGCTGCCACGTCCCCCTCAACGTCGAGGGAGACTTGCCTGCCTCTAACAGCTCCTGAAGGAACTGAAGGATACCAGGGGCCATACAGGAGAGGGGATCCACGTGTCGTGAGGCACATCATGATTAAAACACACCCCAACGATAGGCATAAGCAACCCTGGTCGAGGGAGCCCGGGCCCCCTGCAAAGTACCCACTACAGACTTTGGGAATCCCAAGGCTAGAAATTCGGCCCTCTCAGGGGCAAGGCCCAAAGCCTGAGGCCCTGGGGAAAAGGATGAAAAAGAGTTCCCTCGGCCTGGGACGGGAGGTCCCGGCGAATGGGTAGGTCCCACGGTTGTCCCTGAAGAAGGGGCGGAATCTCGGCAAACCAAATCATCTGGGGCCAATTGGGGGCCACCAAGATGAGGCTGGACTCTCTGTAGGAGTTGGTTCAGGAGGAGGAAGGGAGGGAAGGCATACAGGAGGCCCAGTGGCAACTGATGTGCCATCGCATCCATCCCTAAGGGAGGATTGTCCCTCAGCCCCCCAGCCTACCAGGGATGCATCTGATGACACCACCTGGCGATGCAACACAAGCCCCAGTACCGTCCCACGTGCCAAGTTGGTCGGCCGCCGCCACCAACGGAGAGCCACACACAGTCTGCGCATCACCAATACGCTGGCCTGCAGAATCCTCTGTGGGCAAAATCCAAGGCCTAAGACGCAGCGCTGCACTGGGCGCATGTTCAGAAGAGCCAGGGGTATGACATGCACTGTGGCTGCCATTAACCCCAAGAGGCGGAGACATAGCCAGGTCACCCTGGCCCCAAGCCGGAACTGGGACAAGCAAGCCCAAATGTAGCATGATTTTGGTGAGTATACAGTGTATAATATTAACGCTATTGACGATTTTTCACAATAAAATTCCCCAAAAATATGCAATTTTTTTTTTCCTGAAATCACTGTTGTAGTATGATTATCAGGTGACCATTGTTGTGTAGCATGATTTTGGTGAGTATACAGTGTATAATATTAACGCTATTGACGATTTTTCACAATAATATTCCCCAAAAATATGCAAAAAGATTTTTTTTCTGAAATGATTGTTGTAGTATGATTATCAGGTGACCCTTGTTGTGTAGCATGATTTTGGTCATCCTACACTGTATAATATTAACGCTATTGATGATTTTTCACAATAAAATTCCCCAAAAATATGCTAAAACACATTTTTCTGAAATAACTGTTGTAGTACGATTATCAGGTGACCCTTGTTGTGGAGCATGATTTTGGTCATCCTACACTGCATAATATTAACGATATTGAAGATTTTTTAATATAAAAAATCTCAAATTATATCAAAACTAATTTTCCCCAAAATAAATGTTGTAGTATGATTATCAGGTGACCCTTGTTGTGTAGCATGATTTTGGTCATCCTACACTGTATAATATTAACACTATTGACGATATTTCAAAATAAAATTCCCCAAAAATATGCTAACTTTTTTTTTTCCTGAAATAACTGTTGAAGTATGATTATCAGTTGACCATTGTTGTGTAGTATGATTTTGGTGAGTATACAGTGTATAATATTAACGCTATTGATGATTTTTCACAATAAAATTCCCCAAAAATATGCAAAAAAAATGTTTTCCTGAAATGACTGTTGTAGTATGATTATCAGGTGACCCTTGTTGTGTAGCATGATTTTGGTGAGTATACAGTGTATAATATTAACGCTATTGACCATTTTTCACAATAAAATTCCCCAAAAATATGTAATTTTTTTTTCTCCTGAAATAACTGTTGTAGTATGATTACCAGGTGACCCTTGTTGTGTAGCATGTTTTTGGTGAGTATACAGTGTATAATATTAACACTATTGACGATTTTTCACAATAAAATTCCCCAAAAATATGCAAAAATATATTTTTTTTTCTGAAATTACTGTTGTAGTATGATTATCAGGTGACCCTTGTTGTGTATCATGATTTTGGTCATCCTATACTGTATAATATTAACGCTATTGACGATTTTTCACAATAAAATTCCCCAAAAATATGCAAAAATAATTTTTTTTTTCTGAAATTACTGTTGTAGTATGATTATCAGGTGACCCTTGTTGTGTATCATGATTTTGGTCATCCTACAGATGAAGCCACTAGAAATTTCCCCTGTTTCCGTGATGGCTCCTTGACCGCCCCTTGATAGGTCCTTGACTGGCCGATAATGGAAGCAGGGGGGAAATGCGATGACGTGTCAATGAGGCCCCGACTGGAAACGCCCCTAAACTGCCTGAGTGAAAACCAGTTGCAATGCTTCATTTTTCCACGGGGAGGCGCAGGTATTAGTGCAGGAGACCCGAGTTAGTTTTACACACTAATATAACTTGTATTTACTTCTATTCTTCTTCATAAAGTAGCCTTATACTATATGTTGTTGTTATTGTCACTGTATCGTCACTATGTGTCTGTGTAATGCTGCTGCTACACTATAATTTCCCAGCTTGGGATCAATAACGTATATCTATCTATCTATCTATCTATCTATCTAATGAAGGGTGCAATATAGTTCAATCCAATAGAAGGATGCAATTGAAGCTGCTGTGCGCCGGTAAAACACAACACAGCCGATCAATTAACAAAACGCACTATGATTAAAAAGTGCAAGTTTGTTATTCTGAGTCATGCCTGTGTAGTATGCAGTACTAGATACTAGTGTAAAAAAGACTAGTAAAAGCAGACGTCCTGATTCAACTCTTTACTCCAGTAAAAGTAAGACTTAGTTTAATGACTTAGAAGTCGCCAAATGACTTACTTTAACGAATTTCGTTAGTTTATATAATGCAGATTTGTAAAATATTACTTTTATGAGGGTCACAGTCACAGACAATAAACTTAGCATTTCATAATTGTGGTAGCAGCCGTGCAGCAGATGTAATGAAGTCCACGCAGCACGCTGGATGCAAACTAATATTAAGCCTTTAGCCTTTTCATTATAATGTCCATGGACATAAACTGAGTTAATTCATTAGAAGGATGCAATTGAAGATACCGTACATTTTACAGGACCTCTGACAAATCATTGTCACTGTCAAACCAAGAAATAGCCCATGTGACATACCCCGTCTAGTGATTCAAAACAGGACGCGCTATTTACTGTAATACATAGTATTTCAATGGACGGTGTAAATAATGTAAATAATGTCACGACTATTTTACTACATATTTCTTACTATTATTGTTCTTATAGTTTTTTGTTTGTTCGTTTGTTTTTTTGTATTTATTATTTATTGTTCTTTATTCTTTTCTTATTGCTGCTATTATATTCTGACACTGATACTGGGTCTCCGTTATCCGGTAATTACAAAGTCAAAAGTCAAAATGAAATGAAATGAAATGAATGACGTTGGCGCACAACGGGTTATGAATGGAGGGGGATCTCCCACTCGAGGCACCCCCCGACACGTCACTTTCTCGTAGCCAATTGTAAGCCCTGTTGAGACCGACTGGTTTACACAATCCTTCTCCTGTCGGATTACCTCCGAAATCATCATCCAGCGTGTCATTGTCAAAAGAAAGTAAAATAGATAAAACTTTGAACTTGCTTGAGAAAACACGTCTCTGTCCGTGCAGCTAACATTAACCTCAGCTCCAGTGAGTCTGTTCAATACTTTTATTTTATTGGCAATATGTTATAAAACATAATTGTTAAAATAATTTGATCATAATGAGAGCAGGCGTAATAGAGCCGTGGGAGGAAAAATTCAAAGGATTCACAGTTTGCCAGGAGACATGCACAGGTGTGGGGGGAGGGGGGCATTCGCTTTGAAAGACAATGGAACAGGCTCCCAACCATCCCCCCAAACCCATCATCACCCCGCCAAATCCGCACCCCTTCTCAGAAAGTACTGTAGTTGCAACGGCCATGAACACTCTTGCGTGATTTGTGTGGCAATGGAACCAAATAGCCCATTAAGCCCAAACAAAAAGTTAAGCAATGATAATGCTAATAAAGTGGATGGGCTTACCTGACTTACAGCATGCACTGAATAGACCGGGGTTGGCTTGCACATTTTTCAACAATTCTACAATTCACAAATTAGCAGACGCTGAACTACTCATTCTCAGTTTTAGCACTCTGGCATAATTTGTGTGAGAATATTCAAACCAGCATCAAATGAAAGGTTAATCATCCTGTAAATTCCTTGTTTTTACGTTTGTTTCTAATTTCTCACTGTCCAATGTTTATTTTCATATAAATAAAGCTGCGTTGCCTCGTCTTGCCTTGCCTAAAATCAAATACAGTCGTTTACGTTTTTCCATTTCGTATAATTGATCTGAGCCTAAAATTGAAATATGAAAAGCAATTTGTCTTTCTTTTTTGTGTTAGATTCAAAAACACAAATAACAAAATAATCAGTCAGTAGGCTATTTAATTTTTTGATTTGAAAATGTGTTCCGATTTTTTGCAGTATGAACTCTTGCCAAATACTGTCACGCACACTTTGTTTCTCTTTCTAGCACAAACATCCCATTCATTTTCCTTTCTTCACTGCTAAACAATAAAAACACTCTTAAAATACTCTACAGGCAAACACACTTCCTGTTAACCAAGAGAACATCATTAAACACATATTAAACTAATGGCACATAGCAGAGAACCATAGAATTATCGGTCAAGATTTGATTTCCATCATTTAACAACCTGAAGGTTGTAAAGTCAGTTATTTTCGGGTTGTATGCATTTACTTAACAAAGTTATGAAAATGCAGCAGAGTTTTTCCGCTGAAAACATTGTCAATAAGTAACTGCTACTGCAAAGACTCGAACTCAGGTCTCCCGCACTAATGACAGACACGCTGCCCGTTACGCCACCGCTCCGGTCCTACGTAATAACGTGTCTAACTGAGAAACTTACGCTTGTATGCATTCACTGAGGAAAGATTATGAAAATATAATACAACTTTCCCGCCAGAAATGTCTTTAGAACAAACATAAGATATGAAACCTTTCTAAATTCGCCCTTTTCTGTTGGCGTGGAAGATGAATACCCGCCATGTTTTCACGTTGTTATAGGCTACGTGTAGGGTGCAAATAGACACTCCGCATTTTTTATTCAAGATAGTCATGTATCTGTGTCTGCAAATTGTTTGCTCAGTCATGGTCTTCCTTGAAATTTAAAATATTTTTTCTAAGTTGTGGTGCGTGCATATAAAAAGTCAGTGGGTTATGTTAGGTAGTAAGTAAGTTTACTGGTTCGGATGACCAGTAAAAATTCATAGAATATGTGGGTTATTCTGTGACAGAAGCGCCATCACCTGGTCATACCCTGTATTACAATGAATAGGCGGGTTTACAGGAAAAGATAGACACGCCCAGGAGAAGGAGGGGGTTGCTGAGTCGGCTGGCAGCCGGCTGGGAGTCAGCTGCCATTCAGCTGGCTTTCAGCTTGAACGGGAACTTTCAAGGGGCTTCATCTGTATACTGTATAATATTAACGCTATTGACGATTTTTCACAATAAAATTCCCCAAAAATATGCAAAAATATATTTTTTTTTCTGAAATTACTGTTGTAGTATGATTATCAGGTGACCATTGTTGTGTATCATGATTTTGGTCATCCTACACTGTATAATATTAACGCTATTGACGATTTTTCACAATAAAATTACCCAAAAATAAACAAAAACACATTTTTCTGAAATCACTGTTGTAGTATGATTATCAGGTGACCCTTGTAGTGTAGCATGATTTTGGTGAGTATACAGTGTATAATATTGACGATATTGAAGATTTTTGAATATAAAAAAATCCCCAAAATTATATCAAAACTAATTTTCCTAAAATAAATGTTGTAGTATGATTATTAGGTGACCCTTGTTGTGTAGCATGATTTTGGTCATCCTACACTGTATAATATTAACGCTATTGACGATTTTTCACAATAAAATTCCCCAAAAATATGCAAAAATATTTTTTATGAAATAACTGTTGTAGTGTGATTATCAGGTGACCGTTGATGTGTGGAGTGAATTTGGTGAGACTACAGTGAATAAAAGTGGAGATATTGAATATTTTTCGCTTTGGTACTGCACTTTGTAGACGGTCCCTAAGCGCTCGCTTTTCCGCCCGCAGCGCATAGAGAGCGATATATTTCCTGCAGCCTGGAGGACGACTCGTTTTGGCGAAAATGAGTTTGTAGTCAATAGTCTACCTTACTACGATAGGAAAGAGACGTTTTTTATGTTTTAACAATGTTTCGTTTGTGAGCTATTGATCGCTGAAGTTCGAATCTGCCAACTCTAACTTTACCCAAGTTTAAAAATGGACTGCTGGCTGCAGTTGGCCATCGGGCCATAGTTTGGACACCCCTGTTCTAAACTAATAGATGTTACTGGTACATTTTATTTGATTATACCATGATCTGTAGGTTCATCATCATAAATGTCCTGTGATTTGGCAGGACAATTTCAGTCATTTTAAAGTCTGTGTAAAGTAAGAATAAATGTGTTGTTAACCACCCTGCCAAATTAAACATTTTTAAAAAACGCCAAATATATGAAATTAGGCTTCTAAGTTGTGTAAAAATCAGCCTCTGTCTCTGCTCCCAATCGCTGTGGGCGTGCCCGCCGAGTTTGCTGAAACCCCGCCCCCTACCAAGTGTCACCTGTCAATCAAAGTCACCAACTCTACCAGAAACATGGACGCTACTTCGGAGAGCTTTCTGCTGCTAACTCAGCTGCTAGCCCGGCGGGCTAACTCAGCTAACAGGCTAACTGAAGACTGTAGTAGTAGTGTACGGTGAATGTGTTATCTACAGCAGCAGGGGCGGGTTTATGCTCCGGTGTGTAACCGTGCTATTGGTTAACGCGGCAGTTAACCAATACACACAGTTTGTGAAGCCTAACTCCACAATTCAAATCTAAATGGTTGAAATGCTTTTTACAACTTTTTTAGAAATACATTTATGACCTATTTAATGTGTTTAGAAGAACCTGTCTGAATTCACTTTACACAGTCTTTAACCTGTGTGGTGGGATTGGATAAATAATTAGAATCTACATCTTCTTTCAGGGTTGTATTACATCGATCCTAACCAGGGGAGCCCAGGTGATGCTTTTCAAGTTTACTGTGACTTCACAGCAGAGCCAAAAACCTGCCTGTCTCCACTGCAGCCTCAGGTATCAGCAACACACAAATACACACACATTTGTATAGCTATCTTAGTGAGGACTTTTTTTTTTTGATATACTTGAACAGACAGCATCATTACTATCTTTTCAGTATATATCACAAGCCCATGTTGTATGCACAAATTATAACCACATAAATTATCTAAGAGAGAAAAGAAATAGAGAAACATGCATACACATATGCACATCTACATACATAAATACACACACACATATATGCATACTGTATATGTACACACCCACATACACAGATACCTCAGAACTGAAAACTCAAAGCTAAAATAAACATTTTTAAAAACTACAGCCAGGTCTTCAGTGAGTTTGCCAATGTCAACAAAAGATCCGACCCCATGACCTCCTGAAATTTTCACTATCACCATCAACTCTATCCAAAATTCTTTCATACGATAGTGAGGACATTTATTAACATAATGCTTTCTAGCCCCTAACCTTAACCATTTACACCTAAATGCCTAACCCTTACCCTAAACTGAACCTAAACCCAATTCTAACCTTCAGCCTAAAACCAAGTCTTTCAAGGTGTGTCATCTCATCTTGAGTCTAAAAATAGTTCATTGCCTCCTAGGTGGATGTTGCTATTTATACTACCCTCCCATCACTTTGTCATTTCCACTTGCATATTCACTGTTTTACAGGGAGATTTTGGGACATATGTTTGCAGTATTACCAGGAGTTTCATAAGAATATTAATAGTAACTGGTTATAGAACTACCGGATTGTACACCTATATAGACTGAAAGCAGGACAGAATATCAATCGTCTTTACAAAAAGGAAAAATACACCTTCCAATAAATTAGTGTCATATTTACAAGTTACCAACATACTGAGGCTGGTTTGTATGCACTGAAGAAAATGGTGTGTATTTGTGTGTATGTTAGACATCTGACTTTGAAAGTGAGACCTAAATATGCATGTGGCGTTTAGAGTGATGAAAAAAATGGTCATTTACATTTTTTTAAAAAAGATTTTTGCATGCATTTCATTTTCATACCGACTAATTGAAAGCAAAGACTACAGTAACAGCTAGTATGAAAAATAGTGAAACTATTATCCCACACACACAGAATATCTGTCATTGTACAATTCCTCTTTGATCTTTAAAGCATGTTATATCTCAATAAATGCCCTGATCTCTACTTTATCCTAATATATAAATTAATTCATGAACAAGTAAACAGGACTTGCACAGTGTCTAATTTATACACGGCTCAGAAGTGCAGATTATGCACATCTTACTGGACACAGTACAATATTCTCATGTTTCTGATACATATTATTATATAAATACATTATGAAACTCCTTGTTCTATTGTGAAGATCAGAGATTCATATCACAAATAAATTAGTCTGCATGAACACATCTTTACTGGAGAGGAAAGAAAATGTATTTTCCTAAAATTCAGTCTTTGATAAATATCTTTAAATGGTGTATGAACATATTTAATAGGGCAAAAATAATGCAGCTCTTTCTAATCCTTATATGAACGGAAATCTAAAATTGTGCTGCTGTCATGAGCAATGAACAGGAGATGAGATGACAAAGAGGCAAAGGGGAACATTTATACCATATCTAACCAGCCAATGAATTTGAGTATTGTCAAAAATAAACTTTGATTTATGATATGTGAAATGTGTAATGCAATGTGTAAATTACCAATACGCGTCACCTAATAAAGTAAACCAAATGAGAGGGTTTGGGAACAATGTTCTCACAATTAAAGGGTTTGTTTTGTGTTTTAATAATGGTTTAAGCCTTATTTGCAACATTATTTGATAAAAACAAGTATGGTATTGTCACAGGTTCCAGTAAAAGCTTGGCTGAAGGATTCTGGCACCGACATGTCATTTCACTGGCTGAGCACAGTTGAAGACGGCTTCCAGGTAGGTGTCTGATTCACCTTTTCTTGTCCTGTTCAGTTTTATTTCTCTAAATCACATCTCATATGTGACCCCCCCCCTACCCTGCTGTGCCTTCACAGTTTGAGTATCCAGGAGCAGACGTGGTCCAGATGAGGTTTCTGAGACTGAACAGCAGATTGTCCACTCAGAAAGTCACCTACTCATGCCAGCAGGGAAGCAGACAGAGCCACACAGAGAGGGAAGTGAAGTTCCTGGCTGATACTCGGACACAGAGTTACCTTGGGGCACTGCGAGACTGTGCGGTAAGTAGAAGTGACGATGATGTTGAAGGTGGATTTTGTATCTTAAATAACTGTATTCACACATTTCAGTTTTGTAGAGTTATTCTCTGTTTAAAGCAGCAGAAATAACACTGCTGTTAATACTTTCCTGTTTATATTTATTATGGTAGTACACTAAACACACTGAGCCTTATTGGAAATGAACTCAATGTAACACCAGTTATTGGGAGGTTGTCCTCCTGATGACCACTAAGACTTGCCTTCATCATACTGAAACCATGGTCCTTTATTTGGTAAGACCAAAGGGACATAATTAATGAAAAATGTCTCATTCCAGAGGGGTTGCAAATTAGTAGGTATTAGTAAGACTATCAAACTAGTTGGCGGCCCTTTACCGAATAGTTTGGACATGCCTGCTATAAGACCAGTACATGCTGCTGAGTATCTGGTCTTTGTTAAGGTCAGGGGTATCACTCAATGTTTTAAAGAGGTTCATTAGGTCAGAGAATTGTGTGGAAAAGTCTTCTGGGAAGTTCCTGGCTGATGGCCATGCCATTAAGAAGATACTGGCCTTTTAAAGGCAGCAGCATGACCAACCAATGTAGTTTATCCTGAGCACATACAGTGTAGATTTAAGGCTGATCTACTTTCTTGGTTGAGAGTAGGATTTAAAAAAGGCAGTTAAAAGTTAAGTTACATTTAAACAATTAAAGTTAAAGTATATGAAAAGATTATTTGAATTTTCTTAGGTTATAAGCGAAGTACTCACTCATTAGAAAACAATGACGCATTTTAAAGTGAATGATGCAGCAGACAGATTTTAGTGTGTAGACGGTTTTGTCCACAACATTTTTAGCCATCCAATCACTCATTTTGAATATGAAATTTACAAATGATTGGATTGTCAGGTGAAGTAGAGAGAGCAGTTTGTCATCTGCAAATCAGTAGAAACAGACTGGAGATGGTAGATTGCGGATGATAATTTAGTGGCAGCATGTAGACATAAAAGAAGAGAGCCCAGGACTGACCCTTGGGACACACCAAAGGACAGTTAAGAGGTGCACTTGTTTACTGACCATTTTCATACACTGTTCCCTTTTCCGCAGCCCTCAGGGGAGCTGGAGTCAGGACCCCAGAAATCTGTTTTTCAGTTTGAGAGTGAAGATCTTCAGCTGCTGCCTCTGAGGGACCTGGCAGTGTTTGGCAACAACAAAGAAGACACTGAGGAGTTTGGCTTCACCATAGGACCAGCATGCTTCAGCTAGGGAAGGCCTTCTATCTCTTAGCATTGTTGCATCTGTGTGGTGGTCTGCAGCTACAAAGGCAAACCATGTATTTCTGGCACTTTGATATTGTTTATCATTATTGAGTTGGCATTACTTGCTAGTTAAGCCTTGGCACACTAGCTAAGTTTCTGTGGACGTCCAGTGACCTTGTCGATTTTGTTGCTTGCAGTGGGAATAATGGGTCACAAATGGCCAAGCACAACCGTAACAGACTGAAGATCATCCAGGAGATTTCTTCTGCACAAACTGACTGTTGGCTTGCCCACTTTTTTTAGACCAGGGTTGTTTTTAACCTGAATTAATTTTTTTAATTGACTGTTTTTGTACATTTTGTTGGTCTGTATTTGTGTTTTTGAAACCTTATTTATGTAACTGACTGACATCCATGTAGTTATTTTGATTCAGGTACATTCTTCTTTCAGTTGTGTTGGGTCATGGCCTCCAACGTTTTGGACTGTACAGTTCTATGTGTTCCCCCAAATCAGCAAAGTCAAGATGGTTAACAATTGGTTAATGGTGTAAATTCATATATCAGTGTATGCCAAAGTTTGACTCTATGCATAAGCACCAAATGAATTGACTTTGCCTTGGCTAGCGATGCCATTGGTTGAAGATAATTTAATGCATCCAGAACAATTTTCTGTTGCACAAGTTGGCTGATCCTTTTACTGTCAGGAAAGACTGGAATCACATTAGGATGATTCCCTCCTGCGTTAGTATAGTAATTCAGCACAGAAGATCAGAATACTGGTTCATATCCAACAAATGACTGGATTGACATCTCTCAGCCAGTCATGTGCTGATCACAGTTTTGACCTTTTATTTTAAGTTAAGATTGCACAACTAGGGTGAAGATAAATTCATCCTAGATCAACAAATCAATATTTTAACTGCATTTGAAGAAGATATGATATACTGTACTGGCTGATGTAACATTGGCATAGAAGATAAAATTAAATATAGTTTGTCACCGCGGGGAACAAAGACATGGGCTCAGAAGACATAAAATACATGGTAATAGTCAAACATTCAATAGTAAAAACCAATAAAGATTTGTATAAGTATGCCAGTACATCTATCTGACAAAAAGCTACTTTAAGGGATTCTTACCAAAAAAAGAATGTTTTTGTTTTTTAAATGATCAAGTATTATTAGACGCCAGGCTCAAAAATCCACTATCAGGCAGATTCAGTGATTTTTGTTCACCCTCTCCCTATTTGAAAAATGTTGGTGCTGGTAGAAGTAGCGTTTCAACTATTTTTAGCACATTAAACATTCTGTTAAAAGTAACAGTCCCGCATTCAAAAAATGTGCTTAGACAAAAGTGAAGTATTATTAGCACAATGCACTTACAGGTGGCCCTCATCTTAACTGCTTTTACTGCTGGATAGTTCAATCTATAATAATGCATAATCTATTTGTTTATCGTCATATTTTGTCTGTAAAGTAGCCAGTAACAAGATGTCAGACAAATGTAGTAGAATGTCAAGTAAAGTACATGTGCCTCAAACTATGGCATAATATTAGAGTAAGTTTACTTTTCAGCACGTTATTAAGAAGATTGAGTTTTTCTATAACTGCCGTCATTTACCAGGTTTTTTCCTCTGCTTCTCTGACATGAACTCCTCTCTGAACCACCCAGTGAAATGTAACATAAGGCTACTTGAATAGTACTTTATATTTATAGGTGACATTTGAAGATTCAGAATTTTGATACAAAATATATGAGCTGATAAAATATGATGCATCATTGTAGATTAAACTACCCAGCATTTGTCCTAAATAAAAAGGTAGTTAAAATGTGACATTTAAATGTTGCATGTAAAGGTAATGCGTCTGGAAGATCAATAAAAGTAATGTGAGTTTGTGCATCCTTAGCAACATGTATACTCCATTAATCTGTAGAGCACAGGGGGATCTCACATTGACTTTTTTTATGTGTTTTGGGCGGGGTTGTAAATAATTTGGGGGTTTAATGAGTTAGAATAGTGACAATTTCATGTTTCATATCAAAACATTTGGGGTCCCTTGTAGTTGGGGGGCCCCAGACAGTTGCCTCCTTTGCTTAATGTCATAGTCCACCCCTGATCAGGATACATTTTGAAGAAGCTAGTCAGCTGGGTGAGAATTAAGACTATTTAAATTAAAGGACTGTAAATGATTGCTCCAACATAGGGTGTAGAATTTTAGAAATACATTAAATTTTACTAAAGGTAAGTACCACCAAACAGTGAGATCTCTTTCCATATTTTTTTTTTTACAATCTGTCAATTTTTCTTTTAGACTTGTTAAATGTATTCCCAAGTATTTTAACAGGTATGTTATACATTTGTTTGCTGGATGCAATTTTTAATGGGTAATAGTTCACATTTATTAAAATGAAACAATCCAGATGCTTTGGAAAAAAACACTAGCAGCAGGGATCTGATCATTTTTTTTGAAAAAAATGTTGTCTCATTTCCAAACTGGCTAATTTGACTTCTTTTTAAAAAAAATGTATTAAGTATATATTTAGCATTTTTAGAATTGTGAATATTCAATTGGTCAAAAACAGGATGTATACAATTCTTGGAAAAATAGTCTTTGGTTATCAGAGTTCAGAGCATTCTTTGTTGGTCATTAGTTCTGTAATTCCACCCCCCCCCCTGTCTTTTTACTAATTTCCAACAGTAAGATTTGTTTTTTACTCCTCATTTCTCTATACATCTGATTTTTGGTCTGATAAGAGCTCATTTTGCTTTAACCTGGAAGATGCAATCTAATTTATTATGTAACTATGATTTTGCCTTTCATATGATGGATTAATTACAATTATACATGTAATTATTAAATGAGTTATTTTTCCTTTTTCATTGGCCAATTTTTTGGTAAATGTATTTGAATGATGTCTTATTTTTATGTTTGGAGAAAAAATAACCCATTTGGAGGAATTTAAAGGGAGATTGTCCTTTATTATTTGATCTAATATAGATCTTACTGTATAAAAATATTCCTCATGTAATAAAATAATTGCACTGAACTTCCAATATCCCTCATTTCTCTTGAAAATGTGTTTTTAGTTCTAGAAATGTAAGAGCATGGTCAGTCCAGGGGCCTCAATGGATACTTTTAATACATTAGTGGAAAAACTTACTAACCAACTAAACACCTATTGTAGATCTCAAAGAACCATTTGGCTTAAACCAAGAAAACTGTTGTTTTATCATTCTTTTCTCTGCAAACTTCTAAGTTTATTTCATTGTAAAAGGCCTGGGTATTACCTTTAGGCAGGCATGTCCAAACTATTCCACAAAGGGCCACGTGTCTGCAGGTTTTTGTTCCAGCCAAAGAACATATTTTGACCAATCAGCTGTCTGAAGACTGAGATCAGTTGATTAAATGAGTCACACCTAGTGTGCTCCTGCTTGGTTGGAATGAAAACCTGCAGCCACATGAACACTTTATGGAATAGTCTGGACATGCCTGCATTATAGCGTTGGTCATTACTTGGGAATCAATTGAAGCAGATTAATTTCAGGCCTTTTAGATCATGGCTGATCAACAAAATGGTTAAATAAGTCATTTTAAAAGTCATGTTCTTTTTAAATGATTGCCTGTGTGTGATCTAGGTTGTGACCACTGGGTGGTGTTTGACACCGACACAATGAACCCTGGTCATTTTCAGGGATGGTGTAAACTTAAACTGCACTCACAATGTAAAAGTAGGTTGCAGACAGTGCCATGTTACAGCTTCATTGAAAATTTGACCGAAATTATACCTGCGTTTCATACAAGAACGTACAGTCAGTTAAAGTTACAGTACATCCACTTTATTCTGTGCTGTACAGAGATTTTACTTTGACAGTAAGAAAAGTCTTTAGGTTCAAGATACATTGAGCAATATTTACTAGTATTCACACAAGTTTAGGGTTTTATCCTATTTTGAACTGAATTAGCTGCTCTGCTTTTATGTACTTCTGGATGATTTGGTGAGATGCTCTGCTTCTAGTGTGTAGTTACCGGTTGTATAGTTTGTGGATAAAATGTTCCTTTAGTAAATGTTTCAGACATCCAACAGCATTTGATTTAAAAAGAAAAATCCAACAAATGTCATCATACTTGAATACAGGTGAGCTTTGCCTCCTTCTGGATGATTGGGTCACTTAAGCCTGTATCGTCACTGGAGTTCACACAGCAGACAGCGGATAATGCGGTGATCAGATTTCTGTGTGACGAAGCAGACAAAGTTTAAAACAGTGTAGAAGACGATCGTTTTGGCTTAATGTGGAGCTGGAATGTCCATCACATACATGTTAGAATCATATTCTGTACTGCCTGGAACGTGGACACTGGTGAAGCTGCCGTGGGTGCAGAGCTTGGTGGTAGTTGCGAATATTCAAAAGAGAACTTTGAAGCGTCAGCTCATCACAGGATCGCTGTTGAAGATGCAGATTACATGGAACACAGGAGAGATCTTTGTGTTATCCTCAATTAAAATCTATCTTATCTGACATTACATAGCACGATGTCAAGTTAACAGTGCAAAACAGTATTACCTTCTGACCGGGTGCTGGGTACAGATTCCTCAGCCGTGATAATAGTACATGCAGGACTGAGAAAAATTTAAAAACCACATCAGTCTGAGAAACTATAATAAGGACCATTGTCCATGTGATCACTGTCTGATAAAGCCAAGTCTTTATCCAGAACTACTCATTAAATGCACAAATCAGTTAAGATGAGTCTTAAAGTGCTGCACAAACCAGCTCATAGTCTTCTACAAGTAAGTACCAAAAGTTCTCTTCAGTTATTTCTACACATACAAGTAGATGAAATCAATCTTAACGTCACCACATGGGAAGCCGTTCAGGAATCAAAAAAGCAGATAATGGCAAAAAAAAAAAAAAAAAAAAGTCCTGACCCATTTCCCAGGAAAGGGACATGGAAAAGTCTTTCTTGGCCACCCCAACTGTCCAGAGAGCCACACAGAGTGGGTGTAATGTATTTTGTGCTCAACTATCCAACCACTTCAGGTCCAGTTCTTACCCCTCTCCTGAAAAGACACACAGCATAGTCAAACTGGAGCTATTCGTTGCAATGTCTTTGGTGGTGTAGAACAGGATGATGTGCCTTTCCTTTTTCATTTCTCACATTGATTCTAAATGACAGGATGACTTTTTGGATTTCCCCCTTTAGTGGTGTTCTCCAAAATATGTAGTGCATGGCATTATTTTGCTCCAGGATAGGAATCTGCTTGTACTCTGCTGTTATAGCACTTTGTCAAATGTGAAAGGTTTGAATTGCCAGCAATCAAGATTGGTCTGTGGATGCTGAACTTGAACATGCCTTTGAAACAAGGATTCGTCTTCTGCCAGTTGAAGCACCGTTCCCAATTGTTCCCTCAGCTTTTGTTTTGCCATAACTGTTACAGCTTCTGTATGGAAATCTATTTTCCTTTTTTATGACCCCATCAACATTTCTAGCCATCAGTGACATTGTACCCTTAGTCCAATTACTGCAATCTGAGTAAACTAGTCTGTGCAGTTCCCCACCCTCTGGTTTAATTTGTACAGCTAACCTAAGGCACTTGTATGCTTCTGAGTGTGCCTTGTTCCATTGGCTAGTTTCTAAATATTAGGCAGTAGTTGAGGTGGTGTTACGACCCAGCCTAGGTTAAACCCTGGCACAACACCTCCTGCCAAAATGATCGAAACATTTCTCCCCTAATGAAATGTTTAGGGGAGAAATGGGATTTCACAGGCCTCCTTTGTGCCAAACAAACACACCAGGTGACCAACACAAAAGTGGAGAGCAACAGCCAAACACAAAAGGGTCAGACCAACTACAAAATTGTTCCATACAGCAACACACAAGGACCCATCAAAAGTGACCTGCCACTACCACAACACAAAATGGAAACCATGTGATCTAAAACCCCAAGCAGAAGTTAATTTGACATTAGTTTAGGATATATGACAGATTTGAAGTCATAAACTACATTTATACTGTACGTAGCTCCTGAAATGAGCTGTAGAAGATGAAAAGACATCATCCAGAACTCTGGATGAGAGGTTGACAACTTTTCAGGATTCCTATGGGAATTTAATATTTAAAACAATTTTATTCCATTACTTTTATTTTATATAAAAAGTAATGTAAGTATAATGTAAGATCATGCCAAACTAGTTGATATGGTGTTTTGAGAATTTACTGTTTTTAAGCTAGTTGAATTATTTTGTACAAAGTTTTTATGGTTACACCACTTAGACATTTTAGCCATACTCCTCTAATATATTCAATCAAAATGGATTAAAAGCAGAAATTTGATGCTGGGTCCACACAAAAAAAAAAGAATGCAAGTTATTTATTTTCAAATTTTAATGCCTTTAAATTTGACTAAACCACACATGGACACAAAAACAAATTGACCCTATCATCAGACTATTGCTGATAATGCTTTTACTCAGTTTGCATTAATGATGTGTTATTTATAGTTCGATGTGATGTTTGTTATTATTTCTCTTGATTTTTTTATTGTGCTAAGCTAAGTTGTTGACCTGCCTGGAGACTACGGGGGTCCATTCCATAAAGCAAGCTCAGAAAAGTGCCGCTTATTGTCAAACACCTGACTTGTGTGAGCCTAACAAATGAATTCAGGCTAAAATAAAGCTGAATCAACTAAATGTACCAACTCAAACAACAAAAAGACAAACCACTGACCTAACTCCTAACATAACAAAAACAGGAGAAAACCATATTAAACAAAAACGCTACCAACCTCTACAGAATTTGGGCTGGTTTTGTCACCCAAGCAAACATTTCACAAGTTGGCTGGTAAGAGCCCCCACAGGAGTTTAAGGAATCTGGCCTTACAACTACAAGCCTGGACGTGGTTCCCCAATCAGCTTCAGGGAAAAACCTACAGACTCACAGTCACAATCATTCAATTAACCCAGCTCACCTGTAACCCATCACACACATCAGAGAGGGAGAGAGCAAGATCCACAACAAATGCACAGAATTAAAAGCACATACAAATACATTAAAAAATGCTCAGGTGACCTCTGGGTTGTAACAGATAATGGAGTGTTTTTAGGTTAGTTTATGAAGGGTTTGGCCAGTGTTTTAACAGATAATGGAGTGTTTTTATGTTAGTTTATGAAGAGTTTGGCCAGTGTTTTAGAAGTAGATGCTCGTCCCTCTGCCGTATTTACTATTATTTTAGCCAATCAGCCAAATCAGCTTATTAAGGTCAAAGTAGTACTAAGCAGTAACAACATTTTGTACACCAAATTAAAGCTTAGAATACCTTCTGTCCAACAAGTATTGGTTTTCCGTCCTAGCACAACCTTTAGTGTGGTCATCACCAGACTGCTTTCAGAGGTTGGTCAGACCTCAAATCTAATCAAACAGCTGTTCATTTCCATATAGTAAAGTAGGGACAAATGAAAAAAACTACATGCTGGTTATCTAGAGTCCAGTCCAGTGGTCTCCAACCCTGCCCTGCATGTTTGAGGTATCTCTCCACTTTAACACACCTGATTCTAATTAGTAGCTCCTTATCTAGCAGATGACGCTTGTCAGTAGGCTTGATAACAAGTTAATAATTAGAATCAGGTGTGTTAAAGTGGGGAGATACCTGAAACATGCAGGGCAGTAGCTCTCCAGGAGCAGGGCTGGAGACCACTGGTCCAGACCATTTGTCACTGAATCAGTTCACAGAGTAGGAGCTAAATTGGTAGAAGGAGAAAGACGAAGAGTAGAGGCAGAGAGTCAGCAGAGTCTCGGCCTGCAACAGGATTGATCCCTGCTGTTTAACTCCAATACATCCACGACTCTAGTTTCACCAAACACAACCTGCCGCAGCTGACCACTCTACCCAACCAGACCAACCACACCATGTATCTTATGTTTACATAAGGACAGCTCATAGTTTGGTCTGATCCCACACTGCACAGCATGGAGACTTTGCTAGAAACTCTGGCACAGACCTGATCTCTTCTTGTTAACTGTGGTCTGTTTGTACTGAGTTCATTATAATAAGAGTTGTGCTTCTTCTAAGAGTCAAAAAATGAAAAACATTTTCTAGCCTGAAGGACATTTCACAGGCTGAGTCTTTTGATGCTGTTAAGATGCATCTTAAGACTCACATTTATTCTCTGGCTTTTAACTGTGTTTAATCTGTTTTTTTATTTCTTATTTGATTTTGTCAGGTTTTAAAGTTGTGCTTAAACTTGGTTCTAGTTTAAGCTCACTCTTCTTTCACAACCATCTGCTATGCTGATATTTAAATGTAGTCAGAGCTGATGTGAGGTGGCGTGTTCAGGTACTTTTGTGGAAAGAATGAACTTCTGACTTTTTTTTTTTTTTTGGATAAATACTTCATCAAACTATCAGAATAACACAGTGCCTCAACCAACTGTCTAAATCTCTTTCACACACAACCCATGACTTAACAAACCCGTGTTGTCCCAGTGTTTGACCATGTTCACAAGAGACTGATGTCACAAAATGAATTTATTTCTGAGCAGAAAATCACCTGCTGTTGATCTGTTGGGTACATTTATTTGTATTCACTGGGCTGAAAAATCTGCTGAAGCTTTCTGCATGAAGCCATCAGCAGAGCAGTCAGCAGGGCCAGTCTATACACAGATGTCTTACCTTCTGCATGGCTAAGCATGTGTCTGACAGAAATAAAACATATATAAATGATAAATAATACAACATAAATAATAAAAATGTACATAAATATTCCATTTCAATTCAAGATAAGTACATTCAGAGTCTATTAATTAGTGAAATTGTGCACATTTCAGCAGTGCTTTGGCAGATTTTAATTTCATTACACTTCAGGGATTTATAATACAGTAGCAACTCATAAAAAGGATTGTAAATATATGGGGTTTTCATAAATTTAGCTTTGTGTATATAACCCCCCCCCCCCCCCAATTATTATTATTTACTATGTGTACTATGCAGGGTTTTGGTTCTGTTTCCAACAGAGCAATGTTACATTTGCTACTGTATGGTGCTTCATCATAAATTATTAAATGCATTTGAATTGATGCTGTTGCACTGATGATGTCTGCAAACAGTTTCACAACTAAAAACAGCTCTCGTTCAACATGATAAAACACAATCACTAATATAGTTCATGAGAATTTTCTTCTGTCTAAACTGAGCTCAACCAACATCAATGCTATACAGAGGTTTAAACAGTGTGGGGTCTATCTGAGAGCTATTATTATCTGAAAAATGATCTGCAACAAGGATATGATCTTTTACTGGGGTGCTAGTGGTACAAGCTATTTTCCTTGCACCACCTAAATGTTCCAATTAGTGTGGTAGCTAAATTAACTTACTGTACTAACAGTACCTTAAAAGGTAAGTCTGGCAGTATTCTATATTTATAAGCTACAGTGTGTGTGTTTCACACTCTAGTTTAATTTTGACTCAAAGCCATGTAGACTGCCCTGCTGCCAGAAATACACGCTAGAGCACCAAATGTGGATTCATCCACTGCTGAAAAGAGTCCCCAACAAATACATTACTTCCTCCTGTGAGACATTTTCTTAGAAAACTACAGCGACCAGCTGTTTTGGGAATTATACATTTTTTAAAATACAGTTTTTAAAAATGTATGTATTCAGCAGGAACAAATGGGCTTGATGCTGAGAGCCACATACCGAGTAGGGATGCAGTCAGACCATATTGAAAGATATATTTTATTTCCATCCCCTATCCTAAAGGCTCAGGCTGGACCAATAAAAATTGCAATGCCTAAATATCATAAATGACCCCAATGGTAAATCAACAGGGAGGTATCTGTGTCATAAGAGCCCATTATGTCCCTGTCACTGTTACATAAAGCTGATCATTCTTAAGAGGTGTGCTAGTATTAATAGTCATGTTAGTACTGATGTTAGGAAAAGCTGTATCCAAGTCATAAATAACAATGTTTACAATAAATAACACCTGCATCGTGTAATTCATTCCTTCCATGAAATAAATACTACGTTTATGATTTTTTTGGCATTGCAAATATCATGTTATACCCTTGTATAATATTTTGTTTCTTGTATAATAATTGAACATAATGTTAGAAAAAAAATGACATACAGTTTCTAAATGCTTAAAAGGGAACACAATAAATATTTCCTTCCAAACGTTTGAACTCCTTGACAAAGTTAACTGCTGGAATTTACGAGGTTTTCAGAGAGTCACTGAAAGCAGCATGTGGGCAGCGTCTGTATCCCGTTTGTTGTTGCCAGTGAGCGGCATCACTATCAAAGCTACAAGTGGGCAACATTGAGACAATTTGTCTGTGATATATTCATATTAAAATTAGCGTAGAATCCGGTATACTGTAGGTGAAGCGGTTTTTTTAACATGAAGG
Organism: Scomber scombrus; assembly: GCF_963691925.1. NCBI lineage: Eukaryota > Metazoa > Chordata > Actinopteri > Scombriformes > Scombridae > Scomber > Scomber scombrus. The sequence continues at coordinate 5,307,124 of NC_084973.1, forward strand.
GACCCCCGAGGCTTTTTTTAAATAAACGCTGAGCTAACCACAGTTTAAACAGGGACTGTTGTTGCTCTCCTGGTGGTGGATTAGGCTGCTTACACGTTTTTACGCTGGATACTTCGAAAGGTAATGCCTTCTACATATTTCATTTTTTCCTGGACTCCTTTTAAATATCAACAAAACAAGTGATTTTTAATACGTTTGGTCGTTTTTACAATCTTTTTTTTTGTCTTTTTCTGGAAAAGTGCACGACTTTTTTTTTTAACCCGTGTTATCGCTTTTTTTAGGCCTGAAGTCATGCCTCGGTCCACAGTTGTGCTGTGAATCCGCCAAAACGTTACATCAAGTCAGTGACGCGGAGCCGAAGTGGGCGCTACAGCGGGGCTGCACCGGATTGTACCCTTCGTATGAAAGGTACATTTAGAGTTATTATTTAGTTAACGTTATATAAAACTAACTTGTATACACTGCCTCCAGTAAGGTTAAATGTTATATTAACTCTAAGCTATGTAATGTAGTAAATATAACAGTATTGATAGAATGACCCTGTTGATAACAGTTTGTGTTTGCAGATGTGATGACAGCTAGCTGTTGATGCTTGTGTTTTGGCTGAAATGAAGCACTATTATTGTAGCTATATTTGTCAGGACAGGTTAAGTTGTGTTGTGAAATAAGGTTACAGAAACGTGTGTCAGCTTGAACGAAAAGTAAAGCGCTTTCCTGCAAAGGCAAATATGAATAAAGTGATTAAGAGCGGCAAAACTTTGCATTTTCTATCTGACACTATGGTGAGTTTGTTTAAATCATGTAACACCCACACCCATGTTTACTAAGCCAGTCTCAAATTGTGGCTGCATCTTGTCCCACTTCCTTGTTAGGAGCTGGTTTTATATCACCACACCTCTTTTTCTAACCAGCTCTTTTGTCACTTCTGACACTTAGTCTTCACTGTGTGTCTTCCTCCAGGGCTGGGTTGCAGACATGCACTCACCATCTCGTCAGGGCTATGTGTCTATAACCTTCACTGGACAAGAAGGAGGGGGCAGTTACAACAACAGTAAGCAGTGGAGGAGGCAGTCCTGCTGGAGAGTAAGTGGGTCACATCGGGGCATTATTACTATAATGCTCTGGTTTAATATCCCTGCACAGACCTGAGAAGAACAATGCACTTGTGTCCCATTTTTGTTAGTGCTGGCTGACACTTGTCATATCTGTGGAAAACAGAAAATCAACTATCTTTTGGTTTTGGACTGTTTTGGGGCAAAGGAGCAACTTGAAGCTGTCACCTCGGGCATTAGGAAGCTGTGATCGGCATTTTTTAAACAATTTTACGGAATTGATTTCATGAAGCAAACTATTGATCAATTAATTGAGCATCTAATTGCATGAAATAATAATGAAAACAATAATTAACTGCAGGACTAAACAATATGTGATTTACAGCACAGCTTGTCAATAAAGACAAATGTACTTGGCTGTCAGTATGTAGTATCTTCAGATACACATGCTGTGGTCTACATAGTGAACACATTCAGGATTTTACAGTACTTTATAGATTACGAAGTTTACAAAACTAAAAAAAAACAATTCATAGAGAAATGTAAAACAAATAAAATGGTAGTTTCCTTCAGTGCTGAGTTCAGTATAAATTCAAAATTAGAATTATTTATAATTCAGCAAAAGACCACAATATGTGCAGTTAGTTAGATGAGACTAATCCACGAAAGGTTCTTGTTTGGTCTATAAAAAACCTGTACCTGAATGTCTGGACTGGATAAAAATAAACAGCATTTATTCCTCTTTTTCTTTTTTCTGGCTGTGTATTTGCAGAAATGGAAGCAGCTGTCCAGGTTGCAGCGCAGCGTCATCCTCTTCATCCTCGTCCTCCTTTTTATTTGTGGAATTTCCTCATATCCTAATGTTACTGATCACTTCAGAGGTAAGACTGTGTTTAAATGACAGTGTGGGTGTGCTGCGGTATTAAAATGCACCCAGTTGTAGGCAGTATCCCTGCAAAACATGCCTTAGCTGTAGTAATTCGTACTAAAGCTGTATCTGCATGTGTATTAAGGCCTTGCAGGAGGAGAGCTGGAAAAAGACACCAGCAGTGTCCTGAGGCCCGTCATCCCTCATCTGCTGCCTGAGCCAGTCAAACAAGTCCCACCACTGCTGCCAGAACAACCCTCCCAGGTTTCTAAACCTCTGCTTCTCTTTTTTTATCACAGGGTATCTAATGAGATTAGAGTTCTTGAAGTATTTGGAAAGTGTGGAAAAATGTTCTGTGCTGATGATATTTTTACGTTCTTTTGCTTCGTGTTGATTTTGTAAAGCTAAATTCAGCATCTTATCACTGAACATGTCAGGTGTCAAAATGTGTTCAGGCTCAGTAGTTGAATTACAGTGGTAGTAATTGAATCTATAGGTATGCAGCAAATAGAATATTCACATTGTTGAACGTTGTCTTTTTGCAACCTGATAGTTGTATATTAACACTCAAATGAAGTATTTACATTTTCTTGAGTTAACATCAACGGTTTTTTACATTCATTTATTTGGATGCATTTGCTTTTTCATAGATTATGATATTCAGAAAGAAGGCGAGAGACGACTGTAGCAGCCTGTCAAATAATCTGAATTCTTATATTGACTTAACATTAAAAATGTTACCAACACCCTTCACCTAAGATCAGCTGATGTCTACATTACAGGAACAACAACCTGTCAGGCCTGTATAATTTTAGATTCAGATAATGTGAAAGTTGAAGCACATGACTTAAATTGCCATCACACCTGTCAGTCACTTTGTGCCAAACCACCACTATAAATGTAATGTTTAACAATAGAAAAGCACTGCTGAATGACAGGAGAATGATATGTGCTGCTTCCACTTACACAGTAACTGCAATGAGTTGAAAAGAGCTACAGGGAGCTCATTAGTGTCAGTACAGTCAGTATCTTACAATATGGACACATATACACAGTTGGTTCATCCAAATGTTTAAAAAAAGCACATTATCCTACTTTGTTGTAGTGGAATCAATCCAGGTGTATAGTTTTGGTTTATATATATATGTGTGTGTGTGTGTGTGTGTGTGTGTGTGTGTGTGTGTGTGTGTGTGTGTGTGTGTGTGTCTGTGTGTGTGTGTGTGTGATTACTGCTATCACCCCAAAACAATGGAGGTGAATGGAATTATGTGTGTGCAGCTCACAGCTTTGAAAAAACAGCATTGTTCCTTTAAACAATGTCCCTGTTACTCCAGACAATTCACACAACTTCCTGTCAGAAGTTCTAATAAGGAATGGTTATTCAGTAGAAAGGAGTTGCAACAAAATCCCATGACTTTCATTAAATGTATGTTTTCTACTACTTACAATTTTCAGCAGTAAATGTTAGAGTTATTACAATAATGTCTACAAGTGTATATCTGGATGATGGGAGAAAGGTCACTTTCATTAGTGACACTTAAGAAAAGAAAAAAAAAGATAAGAAGGGGAAGCTTAGTGTAATCATTCATTTTAGTGTGTCTTCACTGGTAACACAGAAGTATCTATGTACAGTTACCATGCAGTGTTTCCTCTATATGCTTTCAGCACACTGCTGCTAAATGATGAATGCAGCTGCTGAAATTTGACATTTTACATTATCGTCACGACGAGTGCAAACCACGCGCACTCTGCCCTTTTCAAGCAGCTGAGTGGAGCTGATGGTGAGAGAATGGGAACACATGCAGCTGATAGTCTGAGACTAGTCTGAGAGGCGGTGGCACATGGAGAAAAGCCAGTCATGTTGCTCCTTATAGAAAGCCTTTTATTCTGCTTACTGGTATTAATTAGTTGGATTTATTGATTTGAGGATTTAGCCTGATAACACAAATGAATAATGTGTTCTCTAATTAAAGTAGTCTACATTATGTGTGTTGAGGCGTTTTATTCTTTGATATTTATTACAACTACAGCTATCTGAGCCTCCAGAGCTCTGCTGCTGTCAAAAGCTCCAGTTAAGCTAACACACACACGCGCACACACACACACACACACACACACACACACACACACACACAGACACACAGACACACAGACGCACTATCTATATGAAACAATTATAAGGTCGTTTTTATTATGGGTATACAATAACTAATTATGAGTCAGAATATGAACAGTTTGTGAGGATTAAAAATGTGTCTTGTGCATTTTCCACAGAGGAAACTGTCCAATAAGAGAGGACCTCCTGCCCTCCAGAACCGCCTACAGAAGAAAGGAAATGCCTCAGAGCCGCACGACAAGGCGGCCAACGTCAAGAAGGAGGAGGGAGTGATCAGGTGAGACATAAGATACGATAGGATACAATACCATGTACTTTATTGTCCCCAAAGGGACATTTGTCTTGGACTCAAAGGCTGTGCACATAAATGTCTCCACCGTTACTGTAAAAAACAGACCGATAAACAACAATAAATTGCACATAAAATATATCACTCATCCCATAATAAAACACCATGAGACCATTGCACAATCCCTACAGCCTCAAGCAGCATAGACTTGGAGTGTGATCTGAGCTGAAGTTCGCTCTCCTTAAAATAACATATCATTCATTGTTTATCTTCTGTTGACTTTCAGTTGGCGGGGGTCTGTGATCAACAACCACCAAGCCATAGATGGTGCCAAGGATGGCTCACCTTCTAACCAAGAGGCCAATTCAACTCAAGAGTCAGGTGTGTGCTGATGTATTTGCTGCTGAACATGTTGATTATGAATCAAATGTAACATTGTAGAACAATTCCTTCCCCAGACATTAGCAGCTTGTTTCTGAACCACTCTTCAGAGTCAGATGTGATGCTAAACAGGCTCCTTGTGTGCGTGTGTGTTTTGCAGTATCTAAGTGGCTGGAGGTGGTGCGGGAGTCTTTCAGACATGCATGGGAGGGCTATAAAGACTTTGCCTGGGGCCACGACGAGCTCAGACCCATCTCCAAGTCCTACAGCGAGTGGTTCGGTCTGGGCTTGACGCTCATCGACGCCCTGGATACCATGTGGATCCTGGGACTGAAAGAAGGTACACTGAACTTTTAAAATCTGCATCTGTATTACATCATCTCTGTCTGTAACAAGGCCAAAAGTTTCTCTCTCTCTCTCTCTCTCTCTCTCTGGCTGTGACACTGTGCTGAAAATAGTTCTTTTAAATATAAAGTACCCTCCTGTAGGATTGGAAGTTGTCTGTATGTTGGCACTTTCAGATGAGGCAGTTGTAGTCAGCTTGGAAAAAACTGAAGTAAATGTGTTTAAAAAGTCCATAAAACCTTCACAAACCACCACTTATCCATCTGTTTATGATATTCCAAACACACATAGATCATCTACAACAGAGCTAAGTACACTACACACATTTAATCTTAACTAACCAGTGAAATGTTCTTAATAATTCCACTTTTATTGAGTATTTAAATTAAATATGTAGTTATGATCATTTGATTTCCCATTTATCATTTATTATGTGGTAAAGCATATATTTGTGACTTGCTTTCTCTCTTCAGTACACCAACACCAGTTTCTCTCAATTTTTTCGAATTGTACAGTTTGGACACGTAAAGATTTTTTTGTCATGTTGTCCGTCAGAGTTTGAAGAAGCGAAGTCGTGGGTTGCCACGGAGCTCACCTTCAACAAAAACGTAGACGTCAACTTGTTTGAAAGCACCATCCGTATCCTGGGAGGCCTGCTGAGTACATATCACCTGACAGGAGACACTCTGTTCCTGGATAAAGCTGTAAGTGACACTGCACATGCACTCCTCTCCAAACTGGCACACTCACATACAAAAAAAAAAAAAAAAAAAGACTACTTTTGAGTGAGTTGGTCTGCATTAACAGACAGAATCTAGAAAGCTTTATTGGAAAAACTGCCCAGTTATCTTCAAATACAACGTCTATAAAGTCATTTAAACTTTACACAGAAATAAACATCCTCTCATTTACTCACATTTTCTATCCATCAATCATCATGTTAGTTTTCTAAGAGGAAAAACAACACTAATTGGAACATTTTTAAGATAGTGTTGCATTTAGAATCATTTGTGTATCACTGACAAGCACCTGCAGTATTTCCCCCACTTCTACTTTACACTCATAGAACCTGTTGTCTCCTCAGCTCACACTGGATACAAATGTTGGAAGTGATATGTTCACTGGTCTTTTATTCCTTTCACAACCATGACAGCAACTCTGAAAACACACTGTGATAAATGTTTTGTGGTTTTAAGGCATTAGAACATATTTGCCTACATATTTGCCCGTGGAGTATACACTATGTAAAACATAGACTTTCAATAATCATCTTATTTGTTTATGGAAATTTAAAGAATATTGAGAGAAACACAAACATAGTAAGGTCACTATCATATCAGACAAAGTGACTGATCATTTTTACATTTAATAAATAGCAGGGGACCCATGCATCCTGGAAAACCTGGAAAATGATTGACCAATTTTCCAGTGGTGGAAAAACACATGTAAATGAGAGAAAAAGTCAATTGTCCTGGAAAAGCTTGGAACACAAATGGTTTAGAAGGTTTGCGCATGCACAGTCTGTTCTCACACTGTCTTCAATGGGCAGCATGGAGGCACAGCGCTTCTCTGCTTCTAGGCAGCGCAGAGGCCCATGTGACACTCTACACGCTTAGAAATGTGTCATCATTTATTTTAACTTATTTCATAGATAAGTTATAGCCATAGACTACACATCTTTTAAATCCGACTTCTGCGGGCGGGAGAGGAATAAACATAAATAATATGGAAAAATGGAAAAATCGTGGAAAGTGATTTCAAAAAAAGAGTTGGAACCCTGAATAAGAACAAGCATATATGAACAGTTTGTGTTTGAACTATCATCTTCTCTGCCCTGCACTCCTCCTCTGCAGAAAGACATCGGCTCCAGGCTGATGCCGGCCTTCAACACCCCGTCCAAGATCCCCTACTCCGACGTGAACATCGGCAAAGGTACGGCCCACCCCCCCCGCTGGACCTCAGACAGCACCGTAGCCGAGGTCACCAGCATCCAGCTGGAGTTCAGAGAGCTCAGCCGCCTCACCAAGGACCCCCAGTATGAGGTAATCCACCAACACACTGCACTCCTCTAACTGCTGATGCAAAGAGCTGAAATATCATCATACATTCACTTCTACATAGAAACCTTAAGGCCACTGACAGATACTGCTTTAAACTTCAGGTGCTGTTTAAAACTTGTTTTAAGTTCCTGAAGCCTTTTTATTTATATGGAATGAGTTATGTGAATGGTTTCAATCTTACAATAAGCTCAAAGCCCAACTGACGCTGATTAAACAAACTAATCGCTTACCCAAAATATAGAGCTGAGCCCAACACACTGACAGTCTGACAGTCTAACTTTATTCTTCCTCTGCTGCTAGCAGGCTTTTTTTGCTCCTCTAGTGGTAAGGACTTAATAGCTAAATAGTCTCCCTTTCATGGTTCCTCCATTTAACCCCACAGTGCCACAAGCATGACTGCAGTCCTGTTAAATTTACTACAGAGGTTCTAAATCTCTCGAGTAGACAAGAGGTGTTAGGCTCTCTAGATTTGATGTTGTACAATTGATACTTCAATCCACTGGACTGTGGCTAACTGTCAACAAAGCAAGTCAGCTTTATTTATACACTGCATTTCATACACAGTGGCAACCCATTGTGCTTTACATAAAAACAAAATATCGGAGGATGATTAAACAGCAATAATTGGAAACATTAAAACATTCAGTTAGAAAAACAAGAAAACCCAATTATAATAAAAAGACAAAGTACAGAAAGAGAGAAAGAAAACAAAAAGCTAGACTAAAATAGAGTATAAAATGTGAGAGTGCAGCATAAAATGATGATCTGCTTTAATATTATAAAAACTACATGATAATAACTTAAAGAGACAGACCACATTTAGACCCAAGACGTTTTTAATTTACATCCTGCAGCTGTCAGGCCCATCAGGATTCTCTTCAAAACAAGTTTAGAAACAGATGCTGTTTCCATAACATCCTTAAATCATTTGACTCACCTGTAGCCAGCAGCTTGCTCACAGAGTCAGAACTCAGTTGCCTTCAATCTTTAAACTGATTACAGCAGCACTCAGTCAGGTTTAGTCTCATATGTGGTTGTAAACCGTTAAAAACTCATTAAACTTGCAGTTTTTCTAGAATCTGATGTATTAATATTAAAAATTAATCAGTCAGGAAATAATGGCAGTTGTTTAAAGAGTTCAGTGATAATCATAATAGGACTCCATATCCTAATATGTAATATGTAACTAGTCAAAGCATATATTATAGTCAGTAGTTTTAGTTAAGTGGTATTTGATAAATGAGTATATTTTATAGATGTTGCTGTTTTTCATCTGCTGGTTAATATATACAGGATTTCATGCTACATCCCCACATCCCACTACCATCCATGCACGCATATTGACTAACACAGAAGATGCTATCGGAGTAACAAGTTCACGATCCTTCACTGGCTTCCCACTGACAAACACTAACAATTATTTAGTTGGAGTGTATAAGCAAACTGGAGGCACCGCTGCCAGGATTTATTTAATCTTCAGAGCCAACCATTCTACTGACTCAGATTGATCTGTTTTTTCACAAGCGTTCCCAGGATTGGATAGAACGGCAAGCTGGCACAAATATATTTAGGTTTAGATTAGTTAAATAAGTGTTAATCACAAAGGGTAAAATCCTCAAGGGGGTGGATACTAAGAGGAAATCTCCAAAAACACACTTGCTAGGATGTGAATCGAAGATAATACAAATAGATTTGATCAGTTTTGTATCACTTACTAAATGAATGTGGATTGCACCACATTTAAAACTCATACTGAATCTATCTGCAGGGTTCCTGTGTCCCTGTGCATCTTTTTAATTTTCTCGACACTTTTACTCTCAATCTGTTTAGGAAGAGGAATTAACTCTGAGCTTCTTAAAATAGAAACTTCATCTGACTTCACTCTGTGCTTTCCAGGCTGCTGTGGCTGAGGTTATGACACAGGTCCACAAGCTGGACGGAAAGCTGGACGGCCTCGTTCCCATGTTCATCAACACCAACAGCGGCCAGTTCACCCATCAGGGCATCTACACACTGGGAGCCAGAGCAGACAGCTACTATGAATACCTGCTCAAACAGTGGGTCCAGGGGGGCAAGAAGGAGGACCAGTGAGTCTCACTACACACACTCAGTATTTAAGTTCAGTGTGATGACTTTCACATGTTTCTCCTCACCTGCATTCAGTGTTATTTCTCTGTCCAGCTTTCAGTGAAGTTCTAGTGATGAGATAATCTGCTGAGTCAGGGTTGTGTACCACGCTGTCACAGCTGACGGTCTGTGTTCCCTGACAGATGTGACACAGCGTGATAAACTCCTCTCACAGTGTGTGTGTGTGTGTTACCTGCTGTGCTCTACAGTCTCTACATCCATATTAAACAGAAGTCTGCCAGACATTAGAGAGGCTCACTGTGACACAGACATCACTGCTGTTTCCTTTCAATACTATTTCTATTTCTTACTTACACAGATTTAAACTGTCGCAATTTTCTAACAGTCTGATTTTACTAGAACAGAAACAATTGATTAATTGATTAATCGATTGACAAAAAATTAATCAGCAGCAATGTTGATAGTCACTTGATTGGTTCCAGCTTCTCACATCTGCTGCTTTTATCTGTTTTCTGTGATAGTTAACTGAATGTCTCTGGGTGTTGAACTGCTGTTATTTAGTCCATAAATTAGAATAACAGATGATTAATCTGTAGCTATTTTTGATAATCAATCAATTAATCTTTATTTATATAGCGCCAAATCACAACAAGAGTCATCTCAAGGCACTTTACACATAGTGCAGGTCTAGACTGTACTCTTTCATTTATTCAGAGAGACCCAACATTTCTACATGAGCAGCACTTGGTGACAGCAGCAAGGAAACGCTCCCTTTTAACGGGAAGAAACCTCAGGCAGAACCGGACTCTAAGTGGGCTAAGTTGGGGTTTAGGGAGAGAGAGAATGGGAGAGAAGGAGAAGAGGGAGAAAGGATAAATTAAAGAGGATAGGGAGAAAGGGAGAAGCGGGAGAGAGGAGAGTGAGGCACAGTGACAAACAATGAAACAACTTATATAACAATAATAATAGCAGCAGTCATGGGCTTTTTTTTTTTTTTTTTTTGCAGAAATGCCAAACCCATTTCTTTGTAGCTTATTGAAATGTGAGGAGTGACACAGCGCTCCTGGTTTAGACACAAACCATCAACTACAACATCCCCAGTTGGAGTCAGTCTGGAGACTTCTGAAGCATCTCTCTCCCTCATTATCACTTTCAAATCCAATAAAAGCATAAAATACCCCCATATATAATAAAGTAAAGATTGTCTGCTTCTCCCTGAATATCTTGGTTGGAAAGAAAAGATATTTGAAGATGTAACTTTGGGCTTTCGGATATTGTTTTAATGGGCTGAAAGATGAAAGATGAATCAGAGTAATTGATTATGTGCAGCACTAATTTAAATATGTGAAAATGCAGCGAACATTTTTCACTGTTTGATGTTTCATAGCCTAAATGATTCATCAGTTAATTAAAAGAATAGATTAATCAATCATATAAAAATGATCTGCTGCTTTTTGTCTTTAGCAAGTCCAATGGAAGTGTTCTTTTAAAATTGTAGTTCCTGAGGTGGAAACCACTGTTTTGTGTGTTTGTGTTTTAGGTTGATGGAGGACTATCTGCAGGCAGTAGAGGGGGTGAAGAAGAACCTGTTGCAGAAGTCTTCACCTAATGGTCTCACCTTTGTTGGAGAGGTCTCACATGGACAGTTCAGCCCTAAAATGGTCAGTAACCACAATGTTGAAAAAGTATGAAAAAAAATTCAATGTTTTTCTGCATTCAAAAGTGTCACGTAGCAATGAAATGTTGCCTGTTTTATGTGGTAAAACTGCATTTTATAAACTTATGATTAAATCAATCAATCAATCAAACTTTATTTATATAGCAGCTTTCATACAGGCTAGTGTAGTTACTTTACAGATAGCTGATTGAAGCTGGACTAAAGATAGGTTTAAAAAAGAGATTAAGAGACAGAAGAAACAGACCAAATCAATAAAAGCCAGTATGTTGTCTGTTAACTCTCTGCAGGACCACCTGGTGTGTTTTCTGCCGGGGACTCTGGCTTTAGGCGCTCACAACGGCCTGCCTGCTGATCACATGGATCTGGCCAAACAGCTGATGGAGACCTGTTACCAGATGTACGTGCACATGGAGACAGGCCTCAGCCCGGAGATCGTCCACTTCAACATGCACCAGGGCAGCACCCGAGACGTGGAAGTGAAGGTGGGGAGAACTTGTCACCGCACAGCAGAAATGAGGAGTCTACATTTAGGAAGATAAAATTAACCGCTTCTATCCGTCGTTGCAGCTCGCAGACAGACACAACCTCCTGAGACCAGAGACCGTGGAGAGTCTCTTCTACCTGTACAGGTTCACCAAGGACCACAAGTACCGGGTCTGGGGCTGGGAGATTCTCAAAAGCTTTAACAAATACACCAAGGTAAGTCACATTAGTCAACTCGCATCTCTTCCTCCTGTCCTTTACTTCTCCCAGCAGGGACGCCAGGAGGAAACAGACAGAAGAATTCCAGCTTCAAATGTAGAAATCAGAAAGCAACAGTAATAATTAAACACGCTGTGTGCCTGATAACTGCTGCTCTAACACATAAACAACTAAAATCTAGTTTCATTTGTTTGTCAGTGACCACAGGTACAGTAAGTCTGACATCATCTTCAGGATCACACAGATAGACCCTGAAGATGATGTACTCGCTCAGTAAAATGTGGTACCATCTGTCATCTACACTAAAAATATCCCTAATTGTCAGTCTGTAAAAATGGGGTTGTTCTTACTCTTAGAAGACATAAAAATAGAAATATTTTAGAGGAAGGAATGAAAATTGAAATTGAATAGCTGCTGGAAGTGATGAATCATTGCAGACTGACTGATGCTACTAGAAGACACTCTGCCTGTGAAGAATTCTGCAAAGAGGCGTCATTTTCAACAATTTCCAGCACTTTGATTGAGCACACAAACTGATAATTGACAACTTTGACCATACCATAAACATTTCAGTAATAGTTGAAAGTAGAAGAGATTCCAGAGACATCAGCAAATGAAAGTAAATAAGTTGCATCTACAGAAGAGACCTGTGCAGACCTTCTTCACATCATTTCTGAAGTTTCTTTCTCTCTTTGGCTTGACTCTAACTGTAACAGTGGTCTCATCAGTGTGTTTCAGTAGGGCAGGCAGGCTGAGTTCAGGTATCAGTTTATGGCCTGTGCACAACTCTGCTCCACAAAACAAGTCAAAAGGCCAGTCATAAAATTACAGTATCATATTTAACTCACTGGTGATATTGTCAAGATATTTAAAATGTTTAAGAACTGCTAGTGTCAATGTCATTACTCACAAATATCCACCTTTGCTCAGGTAAGTATTCTAAAATGTTCTCTTGTGCCAAATTCACTATTAAAAGACACTTTTCTTTCTACTTCATTTCCACACTTGCACCAGATATAAATATATTTGACTGGTTGTGGACGTCTGATAGAGACAAATTTTATGCTGGAAAAGCAGGAATGTTCCAAAGGGGGTCAGCTTTGAAGAAAACCCAGATTGTTGATAGATGGAATATAATATTCATTAAGTGTGCTTTATTTCCACACATGAACAAAATGTGTCTCGAACGCCCCACCAGCTGTATGTGTTTATTCATATCTACAGTGCTAGTGAATACAAAATGTTGTAAAATATTGCACATGGACTTTGTGAATGTAGATAGCATGTATTATATATACCTGTGTGTGTTGACCCTCAGGTTTCCTCTGGCGGCTACACCTCCATCAATAACGTGCGTGACCTGGACTACCCAAGCCCCCGAGACAAGATGGAGAGCTTCTTCCTAGGAGAGACCCTGAAATATCTGTATCTGCTCTTCTCCGACGACCCCGACCTCATCAGTCTAGACCAGTACGTCTTCAACACTGAAGCTCATCCGCTGCCCATATGGCCTTCCACTGCGTGACACACACACACAAATACACAGACACGCACACACCTGGAGGAATTCAAATTTTTTTAAAAACTTCACCTCTTAACAAAATCAACAGCTCAGGGTTTATCTTAGACCAAGAGAATTCCTTCTTCTTCTTCTGTCTCAGTGACTGAATGTTGTTGAAACAACAAAACCCTGAACAAAGATCACAACTGGAAAACCCCTCTTTTTATACTGATGATGGAATCAATAGTTTGATTTGTGCTAAAAGCCATGAAAAAATGACAAGAGGCTGGTTCCATTAGTGGCAACGCCTGGTTTATTTATTTGACTGGTTGTGGACGTCTGATAGAGACAGAGTTAATGCTGGAGAAGCAGAAATGTTTGTCCTCCCGACCATCCAAAGGGCATCAGCTTTGAAGAAAACCCTGATTGTGACTTGAATCTAATTGGTCTTAATTACATGATAAAGGACCAGTGTGTAAGATTTAGCAGGATCTATTGGCATCAATGGAATATAATATTCATAAGTGTGTTTTAATTAGTGTATAATCCCATGAAACCAAGAATCATTGTGTTTCTGTTACCTTTGGATGAGCCTTTTATATGTACATAGAGAGTAGGTCCTCTTCCACAGAGGGTGCCATGTTGCCCTATGTGTCTGTAGTAGCCCAGAATGGACAAACCAAACACTGGCTTTAGAGAGGGCCTTTTGGTGCATTCCATTTACACTCAGAAGTCAGAATTTCCAAGTTCCCAGTTGGAGTTGGATTTTTGATTCAAAAGGTCGGAGGAACCTCACCAGCCTCTTCCTCAAAATCCAAGATTAACTCAAGGTCCTTTTTATTAGCACTTGTGTCTCATTAAATCAGTGGCACACACAGCACTGTCCAACTTCTATCTGTGGACATGTTGCTACGATGTTTGTATGAGCAAAATACAGCAAAATGCATTTATTAGCTAGTATTGCTGTCAATGGCTAACAATAGCTAACCTGGCTAGAACTGGTTTTCTGACTTCTTGAACTGGAACACTTGGATGTGAAATCATTCCCGGCTCTGACTTCCAACTTCCAAGGTAAATGGAACACATCATTTCATGTTTTTCAAGAGTTTCGCGGTTACTGAAGGTTCCACGTGCTTTGAAGGGGAGGGGTATTCAATTGGTTGCAATCTATGCCTTCACCACTAGATGGCACTAAATCTTACACACTGCACCATTAATGAATGAGGAGGAGTGTCCAGTTCAGCTGATGTTTCCAGTTTAAAGCTGCTGATAGCAGATTTTTTTGTTGTGTGTTTTCACTTCCTTAAAAAACAAAGAGACTATTTTTATGTGAGAAAAAAAAACTTTGTCCCTCCAGCACTGTGTCCTTAACAGGGTGGAGACAAAAGCGGTGCTTCACCCTGTCGCTGTGAACTCAGTGCTTGAAGTGACAGCAGGCTGGTCGCCTTCGTAGTGAAACAACAGTCACCAGCCATCTGACCTGAACTCACAACCTGACCGCTCTGCTAAAGTGTGTGTGTGTGTGTGTGTGTGTGAGACATGAGGAAAAAAGAAAAATCCTCATCACACACTCTGAGCGCTCTAGTTAGAACTATCCTCAGATGCTCTACAGGAATTTAAAAGCCGAAGTTCTCTGTTGAAGTGCGACTGAGCCCTCAGTCCATGTATCTTCTGTCCCGTGCTGCATTCAGGTCATATGGGAAACAGTAAATGTGACATTTAACTAGGACTCATTTTAAGGTCAAGTTGAACACATTGCCTGCAGTAAGGTTGTTAGATGACACTAATATTTTGAAGTTTAGACATTTTCAGTTTTTATTTACATTGCCATTACTGAGCTCGTACTAAGTGGTGGTGTACTGAGGTGCATTATATTGAATGGTCTTTCTTATATTTTGCTCCTCTCATGTGTTAATGGTGTGGATAATATTCAGAACACCATTCAATATAATGCTCCCTAGTACACCTCCATCACCCACTATGACCTCAGTAATAAACATAAAGTAGAATTATCACCTTTCTGACAATGTTAACAAAAACTGAAAATATATAAACTTCATAAATGTAGAAAATAAAGCAGAGCTGCTGTGATGGATTGGATTAGATTACACATGTGTTCCTAATGAAGAGGCCAGTGACTGTTTATATCAACATGTTGGGCTACATGTTAGTATGAAAGGTGCTATTTACGTACAGGCTGTATACACAGTATAAACACAGAGCCTCTTTTATCAGCAACATTGATCATTAGTGCTTTATTTCAATATGCGCTTTGTTATATCTATAACCTGTGTCAAACATACGGCCCGCGGGCCAGAACTGGTCCACCAAGGGGTCCAATCTGGCCCACTGGATAACCTAACCCAAAGTATGAAAATTGAAGAAAAGTAGGCCTAATTCCAGTTTTTAAAATAAAATGCACCCCTATTCTCACTTATTTTCACAGCTGACACTTCTGGTCCGTCCATGGACGTCCAACTTGAAATAATTTGCTTAATGATAAAGAATACATTTTTCCTTAGTGGGGTTGAACACATTATATTATATTTCTTACCATGGTACCCCTAGATGGTTTATTATTGTAACGCTATAATGTATTATGTATCATTTATAGGTTATTATACAATGGTTTTACTGGTTCGGCCCTCTTTAGATCAAGTGGGCTGTATGTGGCCCCTGAACTAAAATGAGTTTGACCCCCCTGATATAAACGGTCATTTAAAAAAATAAGTTTTATATGATATCATAAAGTATGTCTATTTGTCAGGTATTTAATTCACATTCTCCATTTATTTAGCAGGACACATCACAATCATAAACTTGCACAGAACTTAATAGAGGATTCAATCCATATCTACCACTCATAATAAGAGCTCAGTATTTTATTATCAGCCCACAGAAATGTAGCAACACACTGCTGTAAAGACCTTTATCTCCATCTATTCTCTGATCAGTGTTCATGAGGCGTTCAGCAGCTGAATGATAATGGTTGTAATCTCTCTTCCAATTTCCCAATTTTTACTCTAAGTGTTGATGAATGTATCTCAGTGCTGAGCAGGCTTGGCGTCATGACTCCTGTTATGTTGCTGATAAGTCTTAGGATGTTACTGTAGGTCAGTGACAGTGTAGTGGAGGTTAAACATGAACAGAAAAATCTCATATGATGTGAATGCAGCATCAGTGTGTGTGTGTGTGTGGGACTCAGTTGACCTCAGTCGCTCTCATTCCAGTTTGTTGCCAGGTAGCAGATTTCTCCCTCTCTACTGTGAACCATTGATTTTTTTTTTTTTTTTTTACAAGGACAACAATGAACTCATAGCATCTGAGGTGTTTTTTGGGTTGTTTCTTTTTAAGTGTGTGTGTGTGTGTGTGTGTGTGTGTGTGTGTGTGTGTGTGTGTGTGTGTGTGTGTGTGTGTGTGTGTGTGTGTGTGTGTGTGTGTGTGTGTGTGTGTGTGTGTGTGTGTGTATAGCTGCTATTCTCACTGAATGTTCCATTTCTGTCCTCTTTTGTCTTGTTCTGTAGAGTTACATTCGCTTCTCTCAAAAGAAGCGAATGATGAGATTTTAAGCATAAATTTAGTATAATATATTGATTTGTGTATATTTTAAAGGTGTAATAAGTACAGTGATCATTTTCGTGTGTGTGTGTGTGTGTGTGTGTAGCAGTTCTGCAGCCATTCCTGTAAATACCAACAATTTACCATAATGCTCTTATACAGTTATTGATTTAATGATTCATATTGAGACCAAACTCTATCTCTCTTATACATTCTGTGTCATTGTTCTCCTCTCAGTCGGTGTTATCTCACATGTGCCTTTAATGTTGCTCCAGACAACATTTAACTGTTCATGTTCATTTCAAGCTATTTTACACATGTGCTCTATGTGACTATTTTTTATTACAGTAGAATGAATTAAGGATTACGTTTTTTTTCCTGCAGTCCCTCAAAGCAATCATTGGGTTTACATAACACTGATCTCCACTCTATCAGTGTGTGTGTGTGTGTGTGTGTGTGTGTGTGTGTGTGTGTGTGTGTGTGTGTGTGTGTGTGTGTGTGTGTGTGTGTGTGTGTGTGTGTGTGTGTGTGTGTGTGTGTGTGTGTGTGTGTGTGTGTGTGTGTGTGTGTGTGTGTGTGTGTGTGTGTGTGTGTGTGTGTGTGTGTGTGCGCGCATAAATCCTGCCTACAAAGGGCTCTTTGTGATCCCTCCCTGGATGTGTTTCAGCGTGAGGCAAAGACGCTGAAAATCGAACCGCTCGTGACGTTTTTGATTTTATTTTATGATGATGATGAAAAGCCATCTCTCCAAAGCCGCTCGCTTCTTTCAGGAAATTTTAAAAAAAAAACCTAAAAAAGGAGATATTTTCAGTGCTTTTGGTGACAGAGTAAAGTTTAGATTGTGAAGATTAATACTGATGACTGATACAATTCTATTTTAGCTGCATCCACCAATAAGATTGCTTTCAACAGACAACTACACATGTAAAAACACACACATTTCATTCTATACAAGCAACATTAATGCAAATGAACCACCAGAATGCACATTATGTTTGACTGATATATTTGGAGAATTTAAAGCATTTAAAGCTTGTTTGAATCTTAATGAAAATGGATTTTATCTTCAAATATTTGAACACACACTGCCATTTTATAGCATTTCCTTATCAAAATAATCTTTGGCTTTCTATTAATGAGGACCTATGTGTGACATACTGTCTCCTGATGTCTCAGTGTAAATATCATCATGACAAACATGTTTAAGGCGGTCCTGGTCTTTAAAAGTTTTAAGATGACACCACTTCGACGCCTTTACCTTATGACAGATTTACTGTAAAATCCACCTGCCAACTGAACCTTTGAGCTGGTGTTCATCATCTTCTCTTCTCTGAGGTCTCCTGGATTGTTAAAATGTAGCTCCAGCATTTAAAAAAAAAAAAAAAAAAAACTAAATTGGAAGTTTTCTCCCTCATCCTGAATTCAGTTATCAGCGTAATCATCTTCCTCAGTGTGCTCTAAACTGCCACACTACTCTCAACATGTGACTTAGAGCAAACTTTACCCAGCAGGTCCTCAGAGTTGGTCTTTGATGAAGCATCTTCAACAAACAACCTTTATGTCCTCTGTGTGTCAAACCGATCGGCCTCCATGAGTCTCTACATGAGCGTGGATCACATTTTTAAGGGCTTTGTTCTGATGAGGGTGGGTAGGTAGGTTGTTAGTTCAATGTTGTTGTTTTTTTCTATTTATTTAAAAGTTTCTCAGACATACAAAATGTATTGTTCGTGTCAACTGGTGTATAATAAATGCTGGATCGGCTTTAATTTTGTAAAAATATAGAAATTAAAGAGATTTTATTGAACATTTGTGTGGCTCATTTGAATCTATAAGCATGTTTAGACATCCTGATGCCTGATGTACACACACACATACGCACACATACATCCTTTACTTACACTTAAACTAGTATTACTGCAAACGGAATGTGCAGAGATGGAAAAATAAGGTGAGACACATCATATTAATAACCAAACAATATGACTATCAATCTGTAAAATACCAATCAAGGCACATCTATAAATAATACTGAGTAATCACTTTTTTTTTTATTCACTGTTATCATTCTTACATTGTGACATGTAGTGAAGTGTGTTTCTGAATCACTGCTGATGATTTATGATACAGATGTGATTGCACCGCCTCTTTGTTTGATTAACAGGTGTAAAGACCAGTGGAGCAGGCAGCATGTAGGAGTGTGAGCCTAGATCCACAGTGACTCACTTCACTCCCTACTCTTATTATAGTTTTGTTTCAGTATGGAATCGACATTTACAATTAGTTCACTCAAATCAATGAAGTGCACTACATGTATGTAGTATATCAACATCTTGTTATTATTATTCACTGAACATGATTTCATATGTTGTGCAGATATAAATCCTATTTAGTATAACATTGTACATCAATTGGATAATCAGTTTGGAAATATAATAGGTTACAGATTAATAGTTACTATATTTTAAATGTAATAAGTCATGTAAGAATTTCAGTGACTTAATCAATATAATGTAACTTATTACATGTGATGACTTTTTGATGACTTCAAATTTTTCTAACCAATGTTTTCAGCTGTTAGGGTAAGTGTTCAGCTGTTTTTCATGGATACTGACATGATTTATAAGAGATATTATTTCTTATAAAGCAACATCTATCTCTCATTTGAAAATGTATTCATTAGTTCATGTAGATTTTAGAATATAAAATAAAGATTTTTTACAAAAAACGTCAAAAGTCTGACATGAGCTTAATTGGTACTGTGAACCATTTAAGCCCATGTGTGCTCCACATAAGCCCACATCATGATTTAATTATAAATTATAACAAAATATTGAAATAATTAAAAACAGCAACATATGTATTCACTATTCAGTAACATGTTAAATATTAAAAAATGAGGAAAATCCCTTCTGAGTAAAATGTTAAAGGTGTGACTTCAGATGTAACCTCCTTTGTAATCATCAACATTTTCATCAGTAACTGTAACAGATTACTTTTTCCATGTATTTTTTGTCAATAAAACATTTCCCTTCTAACATACTGTTTATACACCAGCTCTACTTATGGTTGTTGTGGACAAATGCATTTATATACACTTATACCTGCTTACAAGTACATTATATTGTGTTATGAACCATTAATTAGCTGTTAACAAGGAGGAAAGTAAAGTTAAGTGCAGCCCTTTAATGTTAAATGCAAAATGAATTTGTGACACAGTTTACTTCCTGTCATAAAGATGTTCAAACACTCTGGGTTGCTACCAAGACAAATTGTCCATTTTAATCATCAGTATATATCAGTAGATCATCAGACATCTGTATTTACTATTCAGATTATTGTGAAGCTGCATTTTGCCAGCTGACTGTCACCATGACGACCTGACAGAAATGACATCATCATATTATGATGATGTCATTTCTGTCTGGTCGTCATAATGATGTCATAACGTATGATGTCATAATATGTTATGGCATCATACATTATGACATCATACATCAAAAGTTCTAGAACCGCATCAGTTCCACTTTGTGAGTGCAGAACACCAGACCAGTTCCTGATCAACTTATTGAGAAGAGTTTTAGAAAAAGTTCAGAAAGAGTTTCATATAACACGATTCCTCTCGTAAAATGGCGAGTTCCAGATGTTTTGTTGCTTCTGACATTAACAGAAACCCAGAGATGTTCTCCTCTTACAAGGACAAGAGGAAGATCTGTGGAGGAAGATCTGCTGTGAAAAGGTCCTACACAGAAATAACACAGGACAGCCGCAGAACTGCAGAGCTCTCTTCTCCTCAGAGGAAGAAGATAAAAATCTGCAGAAGAAGACTTGCCATGAAAAGGCCCTTCTCTGAAGTGTCACAGGATGACCACAGGGACCCAGAGATGTCCTCCCCAGAGAGGAAGAGAAGGAGGATTACCACCAACACAGAGGAGAAAGTCATAGTACTGCCAAATACCTCCAAAGAGACTCCTTGCACTGTGGCTAAGGTATCTTCAAAAGGAACCAGACCCTGTACGGTGACATCCAGAGTGTCAAACATCTGGATCATCGGCGACAGTTACATTCGTCGAGGGGAGGAAGCAGCCAAGAAAGAGTACGGCAAGAATCTGGGACTTAATGCCAACATTCAATGGTTTGGTAAAGGAGGGATGCGTTGGGGTGGTGTCCTTCCTTGTTTTTATGCCGAGTTAGCCAACCAGAGTCCCCCAGACATTTTAGTGGTCCATGCCGGTGGCAACGACCTCGGACTGATGTCCCCCAAGAAACTGGCATTCCTGATGCAGAGGGATTTACAGCAGCTGCGTGCACAGTTTCCCTCCATGCAGATGGCTTTTTCCTGCATCAGTGAGCGGCAGCAGTGGAGACATGGAAAACCTGTGCAGATAAATAACGACAGGAAGTCTGTCAACAAGTTCATGAGGAAGAACGTTGACTACATCGGAGGTGAACTCATTGAACATCTCTACCTGAAGTTCTACAACAAGAACACATTTCTGCCTGATGGAGTGCACCTGACCACAGCTGGAAACCAGGTGTTTCTGACCAGCATCCAGAGCACGTTGGACAAGATTCTTCAGAGGTCTTCTTAAGAGCAGCGTGTCTGACTGCACTGCAGCTCTGCTCACTGGACCCCTGGCTTGGATCCATGGGCCAGTCTGAACTGTATAGAATTGTGTCAATCTTGTGAAATAAATGTTGAAAAGTGAATTTAAAAGGATTCTGTATAGTGGTATAATATCTGTAGGGACAATAAGTTCATAATTAGCAGAAGTGTTCATCATTTTCACTTTAATGAGTTCTGATACACATGCTGGTTTTCAGTTTTTTAAAACTTTTTCTCTGATCTTTGATTTTTGGTGAACATTTCATTAATTAATTAATATATTTATTAAAATGAAATCATGTGAGACATTCAGAGGGGTCTTTTTGGTGGAGCTTCTAACAACTCATAGACATCTTAAACATGACAGAGACACAACTACACACTGATTCAACACCTGAGCTCACAAGACAAAGTGACTGGAAACCACTAGTTTAATCTTACATATTGTATTTTATAAGCTTACTATATGAACCATTGTGTAAAATGGAAGTACTCAGGTAACGTATCTTAAATAAAACCATTCTATTTTGAATGGATGGGAAAAGTTTGGTGCAGTGAGCACAGGGTCACTACAGAGGAGCCCCAAAACCACACACTGGCATTACTCTGACCATTGTAAACAAGTTATATAATCCATCACAAATCTGCATGAACTTCTGTTTTCTGCTGTGTGTGTTAATGCAGTTTAATACCAAATAGGTGTGAAAGATCTGCACTGAATTATCTCATAGCAATAATGTAAATGACTTGTGGATTTGTGTCATACAGAACAGGATAGAAAGACAAATGCATTCTGATTTCTGAAACACAGTGGTGTGTTTTTTCTGCTGGTTAACTGGCTAAAAAGTCTGTAACATTTGTATTACAAAAAACAAAAAACACAACAATGTTCCTTTAACACATTTTATGGCTTTTTAACATCAGCTAAACTGCAACTTCAGAAAGCTATTGATAATTTAGCATTTCGAAGCTCAATGAAAGTTCAGCAGCTGACAGCACAATCAAAAAAGAAGCTAACTTAAAAAACAAGTACATTTTTACAGTGTGAAAACACCACATAGTATAATTCCAGTATGTGAGTTATTATAGAGTGGAATCCAGACACTGACTCCAACATCTGCACAGCTGTTACCGAAGCTGGGTTTGAAATGTACTTAGAATTTGACAGGAAATAAGTGACTTCACAGAAGCGGTCTCAACTCCAGCCCTGAAACAAAGCCAGGACCTGGACTTTAAAGTGACTGTTGTAATCTGGTCCTCTCCATCTTCACCCACTGTGAGATGAGGTCTGCTTCCATCTTCCTGGCTGTGATCACCGACTCTGGATCAGCATCGTTAGATCCTCTGCGTGAGCAACGACAGACGGACATCACGTGATTTTTCTGTGACTCTACATAGTAAAGAATAAGTGTTTAGGGGGTCAGTGGATTGCTGTACCTTAAATCAAGATGATGGGCTCCTCCAGAAATGTTGACAGCTATCAGCGATGAGCTCAAGGACTTCCTCACCTAAACAGCAGAGATCAGATTAACCCTGATCTACTTCAGTCACACCACGGTTCACTCACTGAATGAAATCTCTTACCCCTCCGTTTGCCCAAGGGTCCAGATCTCCGTTAGAGAAAATAATGTTGCTGGCTGTAGAGAGAGCTGAATAGAAGAGAAGAGAAGAGCTCATTATGAACCATCTCAATTCCATCATGTAAAACACTGGAGAATGTTTTTAAAGGTCGATGTCTTCAGTAGGAACTGTTGGACTACACCTTTAGATGTCAGATGACAGTACAGTACAGTGTGGTGTATTTGGTGGTATTTTGTGCTCACCGTCACCCCAGAACTGGGTTTTGAGCCAGTCGGGTCTCGGGATCACAGCCCAGCGTTTGGAACAGTACAGCTCACGGGCTTTCTCAGTGAAGCTCATGGGAGGAAACATGTCTGTCACGTTGTTGCTCTCGTAGCAGAGATCTATCTCTGTGCATGCCTGAAGCCACAACACAGGCAGGACAAATGTTAGTGACTTTCTGGATGTCACACATGAAAGAAACAAACATATATTCATTTAAATTAAATGCACAATTCAATTCAAAATTAAAAAATATATTAAAACTAGTTTTAAAAGCAGCATCAGGTTTGTTAAAATGTACATTTAGTATTTTTGTTGGTTTTATGTCATTTGAAATGACATTTGCACCATTTTCTTACCAAAAGTAAGACTGAAAGCACTGTAGGTAAATAAAATCTTTAATATTTATCATTCTTTTGTGGTTACACCATTTGACATTTTCAGGAGCATTCAGTCTTACTTTTGGTTAAAACAAAAGCCTGTTTTGGGTATTATTTAACTTTATTTAACCTTATTTAACTTACCTGATCGCAATATATATCAATTCATACATATATTAATTTAAGTATTTACTATGTAAATCTCAGGAACATTGCACATGTCTATATCTGAGATTGTATGCACATTTATTTATTCTTATTTATTTATTCATATCTGTGTGAGGGTATATCCTGTATGTAAATCTCAGGAACATTCACTTCTGCATATCGCAGGGTTATATATTGCAGATTTATTCACACAAAGATCCAGTCTACTGTATATAGTTTTCTATTTGATCCTATTCTGTTGATTCTATTTTAGTACACTTTCACCATCATGCTGCTGCTGTTTTCCACTGTACTGCTGTGTCAATTTGAATTTCTCCCAAGGGGAATTCATAAAGAAACATCTTATCTCTTAAGTATCTGTTGTCTAGGTGAGGAACAGGAGCTGTAGTGGTGCACAGAGCCCAGGACCCATATTTGTGCACACGGCTGGTGGAATAACTTAGAAGCACCTGAGAACTGTTCTAGATGTTCCACGAGTCATGTGTGATCCTTTACCAGAAGCTTTTAACACCAGAAGGGCTCCGGAGGTCCAAACAGCTGTCTTAATATGTGTCAAAGAATAAAATGCCTTAACACAGTTTGGAGGTTTAAAGTTCTCCCTCAAGACTAAAATCTATGTATTTTCACATCATTTTGGACCATTATAATAGATAAATATTCCAGTTGAGCCCCAGATTAAAAATATAGGCATATTATGTCCTCTTTAAGAATAAAGATGGTAACTTGAATGTATTTTTAACCTCTCTCAATCTTTGGAAGATTTCCATGTTTCCATGTTAGAAAAGAAGTGCTGACCATGAACCCATCTGTGCAAGTCTAGAGCCATGGCAACAGGTCACATCTGGATGTTTGCCAGTATTATAAGCTCAGACATTTCACACATTACCGTGTGTGGAGATTTAGGCGTGGCTAAGCAGACTCTTTCTAACTCCACTCTCCATGCATTTTTTCATTTTCAAACTTGCAGTCTTCAGCCTCAACTGACACTGTATTGACATTTTAAACAGACACGTCACTAATGCTGTATGTACTGTGTGTTGCTGTGTGTTACAGTACCTGGTAGTCCCAGGCCATGCTGTCAAAGCCCAGTCCACACCCGGTGGGATCAGCACAATCCAGATACAGACTGTACATATCAAAGCAGGTCAACACTCCTGTAGCATTGTACACAATCCCTGCAGGATGGCACACACACACACACACACACACACACACACACACACAAACACACAAACACACACACACACACACACACACACACACACACACACACACACACACACACACACACACACACACACACACACACACACACACACGAATCATTTAAAGGTGGCTGCTTCCCTCTAGTGGCTGCTGACATGAACTACATCCAAATACCAATTTCAATCTTCTCTCTTCTCATATGTGTGCCCTTCTCTTGTGCTACTGATTATTCTATAAGAGCAGAGAAAGCTAATTTGACTTTACCTGCAGTGTTCCTGAGGTTGGCCAGCAGGTCAGATCCAGTCATCATGGTCTCACAAGCCACCTGAAATAAGTTATATATCAAGTTATATTTCTGTCATCACTGCTAGTTTCACTCTCTTTAAACACACCGTCCTCTTGTATTCATTATTCACTTGTATTTGTCTTTTTTTTAGGCTTATATTTTATTTTCCATCATAATTTCCCCTTTAAATGTGCAATACACAAACATACATTTACTGAATATTCATCCTCAGACATCGAACATATCTACCATACTTTTATGTTAAATACATTTACTTCCTATGTGGAAAACTTAAAGGTAAAGTGTGGAATCTATCTATCTATTTGTGAACATAACATTGATTTTTTTAAATAAATCTCCACATGGAACCATAATAACATGTTCTTTAGTCAAATGTATTTATATTTAATTGACCTGTTTTGAGCTTTTAGGAAGAAGAAAAATGGACAGAGGAAACATATGGAAACAAAACAATCCTCAGCTCTTTACATTGTAATATGAGCTGGTTGTGTGAGGTTACATGTGTGGTTTAACATTGTGTCTGATTAGTATGAGGTGTGTAGCAGGCTTCATCTGGTTCTACTAAACTGTGATGTTCAATTACTTTATTACTCCAGTTAAGTAAACACATTCACATTTTCTTCCTCCAACTCACTTCTAGCAAACTTCACAGATACTCAGCTCTTGTACTTAGTGACAATATTGTTGACTATTGGTGCTTCTACAAAATATTTACTCAATAAGATTCTTGATGAAAAATCATCAGTAATGTGGATATAATGACTAAGTGGATAAAGGCAGATAATAGAACAGTCTGTTAAGCTCAGAAAATGACATATTTACTGCAATGCAGCCTTTAAAAGCAGGAAAAGACACTTATTCCATATCACCATATCACCATATTCTAAATCTAAGACAATATCTATAAAATATCACGATATCGATATAATGTTGATTTATTTCCCAGTCCTAATATCCAATTATATATATAAACTTTACACACTTCTACTGTTTTTTCCTTCTTGTATGTTGAACTTTATATTTATTTTGAACCAATCCTTTTATCATAATTGGAGACGAGTGACACTGAGTCTGTTTCTACAACTGCTCTATTCCTATTTTACTCATTAAAAAAGCTTCACAGCTGTTGGGTAACAGCTGGATCTGTGTGCATATTGTATAACATTTCCTATTGAGATGACTGTAGACTTACTAAGTATAGACTTTAGAAGTTTCACTTCCGTTTTATTCAAAGTAGTAAGATCTGCTTTAGACTACTGTACGCACCTTAACAGGGTTGGCGGGCATGTTGCCCATGAAGTGAGTACTGTAGGGATAATCCAGCATGGCCATCAGAGTGAAAGCGTTCCTCAGCATGCCGTTCAGCTGGTGGATGTCCTGAGGGGACGATGGAGGCTTACACAGGCTGAACTCTGCCTGGATGCGACTGTATTCTGGTCAATTCACAGGAGACATTTCTTATCCACAGTTATGACATCTCTATTATAACATCTCATTGTTTTCCCTCCAGAGCAGAACAGAGCTGCTGTACATAGAATTAAAGCCAACCTCTGTTTATAAAACAGTGTTTCTCAAACTTTTTCACATCAAGGAGCCCTAAACTGACACAAATGACACCACAGACCCCACCGGATAGGATTTTTGCTTTCAGATGTTGTATTACAGAAAATGTATGAAAGCCATGACCAAAGCAGTCATACATTCTGTCAGAATGTTACTTATGGATGGAATTATAGTGAATATAAATGGTTCCCCCGTTTGCTGGGTACCCCCTGGAACCACCTGAAGGACCACACTTTGAGAACCATTGTTAGAAAGAACATTATCACAGTTTTACCTTGGTGTTCAGCTAAGTGTTTCAGCTGAGAGAAAGCTCCTCTCACAGCGTCTCTGCACCCCGGATCAATGTTTTCAAAATCCTTTGAAAAACAAAGAAAGTTCAGTTCAAACATTCCCTTCAGATGTTTTTTTAAGAAAAAAAAAAAAATCGGCTTTGAATAATAATGTTTGTCCATTATGTTTTTCCCACAATAACATTAAAAAAAAAATCCTTCATACAACATCTCCCTTTTTCTCCCTCATTGAAAAATTAGGAATCTCTGATTATGTGAATATTGTTGATTTCTATAGTTTTCCTTCTGGACACAAGATGGCTCCTACTTCACAGTTTCCACATCACACTTATGTAAAGTTGCATACTGGATCACGATTGGTCCCACACTAGTTGTGATGTCGAAAATCACGCTTACATACAGGTAACACGCGTCAAACTGAGATTTAAAGAGAAACTTTCCTCTCTCAGCTGATGATCACAAAGTGGGTGACAACAACAAAAAAAACCCACTTACAGCTGTGACATCTCTGAAGAACTGTCTGGAGTCTCCCATTCCAGCTGTGGACAGTATGGGTGCGCTGGCAGCCAGAGCTCCTGCCACCACGTTTGGATACTTGAGCCTCATGTAGACTGACAGCATTCCACCATAACTGTAAGAATACACAAAGAGAAACTCATCACTGGGTCACTCCTCACTTCGTAAGAGTCAAAGTGGAAGTACATGAAGGCTCGGATCACTGTGTGAAACCAAACACTGAAGATAGTTTTACATCTGGAATCATATTTTGGGTTCTTACTATAGTTGAAGTTAATGAGCTTTCAAGTTTTACAGAATGCTGAATGATACAAATAGCTGCACTTTCAGGTTTGGCTTAGTAACAAGTGTCTTAGGTGGACTTTCTAAACGCAGATACACATTGAATTGAAAAGGACAACATGATGTGTGTAAAATCTGCGGCTGTTTTAAGTCAATCCTGGGCTCTCTTTAGCCAGAAAAGGTCTATAATTTGGCAACTGAGTGCATATTTGTGTTGGACTCCAGTCTAATAAGCCACTTATTCATGCTTCAAATAAACAACTGCCATCAGATTGATCAGTTCAAAATAAAAGCTCCACTACAGGTCACGCGGATGAACGACGGCGAGCTCCCACCTGCCACCAAACACAATGACAGGACAGTCTGTGGCTGCCAGCTGCTGTTTCAGCTCAGTGATCATGATGGCGTAGTCAGCGAGGGCCTGCTCCACCGTCAGCAGGCTGACCTGAGGGATGTTAAACGAGTCGTTGCCAAACGGGAGAGATTTACCGTAGTACCTCTGTGTGAGAGAAAGAGAGGACAAGAGGCACAGAGGGAGGGTACTCAAGCTTGATTAGAGATTCAAACATATGCTGACAGTGTCAAAGCTGCAGGACACACCTGCTCCTGTGACAAGACATCATGCAGCAGTATGGTTTCTTCCATGGTCACGACCCCTATGTGACTCTTATACTAAAAGGCTTTAAATATGCTGTATACAAGTAGGTTTTAAAAATACAATTATTTGAAATTGGAACTTCATTTAAGACAAAATGAACAAGTAACAAGCTAAAACAGTATTGTATAGTTAAAGTATTATATAGAGCACAAAAGAAACCTGCTTAACTAATCAGATGTTCTGTATTTTTGTTACTTTCAAAAAAACTCATGTGCAAGGCCAAACCACTATTCATGTGTATGTATATTATTCCTCTGTGCCATCCACAGCCTAAAGTAGTCCCCCAAAAATGCACAATTTCCTCCTGTTTCAGTAACAATGATTAAAAACTGCAGCAACCAGCTGATTTAGGTCATTTCTGAAGCTTTTCTTTTTCATTTTTAAAAATGAAATCATACTGTATGTTTGCAAGATTTACTTTATCTCTTACATGTGCACCCCACCCCCAACACCACACAAACACACACCCACCCACACATACATGGACTGCAGCTGTACAGATATATGTAACTTATTATGGTGATGGTTTTTGTGGTGTTTTGTCCACATCTTTCAGACCTTTTGTTTGTGTGCTCATCAGTCTAAATGTGTTTGTGCTTCTTAAGGTAAGGTAAGGTATCTTTATTGATCCTCTTAGGGAGAACTTCAAAAACTGACCCAACAGTAGCCTTGTAATGGTGAAAGTGATCAGAATAAATAAAATTAAATAAAATACTATATACAATAAACAATCTCTGTGTAATATAATCTGCAATCATATAAATCTGCAATATACATAAATTCCTGATACTATATACAAGCGTGCAATGTTGGAATGGGATTTACAAAGTAAAGTTCAATGTTCCTGGGATTAAATTCAATTCTTGTCCCCTTTTCATCAAATGTGTTGTGTTACTTGGTAAAAGCAATTGTTTTGTTTTGTTTTTTTTAAATAGTATTATTGGTGTGCACTTTTACTTCACTTACTTTGCATCTACCTTTTTTTCTGCACAATAAGAAAAGTGACTTCATGTCTTCAGTAGGAACCAATAGGCTGATACAGTAAGAAGTCATGAAGTACTGAGAGTATTGAGAGACAGACTAACGCATTGTTTATAATGGTGCTGATACCACCATCATATACAGAGTATACACATGTATTTGTTATTACAAATCGTTTTTTTCATGTGACTGAAGAAGGCAAACTTCTCAAATGTTAAATATCTTCTGAACACAAGCAGCTGTATGAAATGAAATACAGTCTATAATTGTCCAAACTTTGATTTAAATAAGGATCTATCTGACTGAAGAATCTAAAGCTGCTTGATCATTTTTAACACTCGGAACTATTGATACTGTGGTTTGATACAAGCCCAACAGATATTTAATATATCTCAATATCAGTCGGCACCATCTTACTGAAGAATATTTACTTTATTCATCTATTTAACTTACTTAAGTCTCTGTGTGTGTGTGTGTAAACTGCACTGTAAAAACAACCCCCCCAAAAAAACCATATGGTTGGAAGGTTGTGGAAAATTCAAATCAGCTGATAGTATGAGTCAAACATTAACTTCCCATTTTACTTTGTCATATGATCTGACACTTAACACCAATGTTTTCTTACATGTTCAGCAAATATGACCAAGGCTCTCTGCTGGGCAGCCAACTCTGTGATGAATCCAGAATTGAGGGCAAATTCCCAGATGTTTCCCTCGTTGCCCGTGTAGAAAAAAATGGGACCGTCACCCTTCTTCCAGTACTTGTCTAGAGTGGGTAGAAATGCAGAACACAATGAGTAATATATGCTTAGACATGCAAGTTGTTATATTTAAAATAGGTGACTGGTCAGTGGATTGACCTGTGATCAGGTAACGCTGACTGAATGTGGCGTTCCCCATGCTGTTAAAGTTGAAGTGATCCAGAGTCTGACTGAAATACTTCTCTGTGAATTGGGGTTCCATCTCGGATCCATGATGTTTTGTTGACTGTAAAAATGAATGAAATGTACATCATATATTATATTAAATTAAACTTTTTATTCATAAAACTCTGTGGATAAAACGGACATTTAGTTTGACATTCATGTTTTAACTTGTCTTACTTGAAATTGTCAGAGGAAGTCCAGGAAACATTTCTTAAGTCATGTCAAACCAAACTCCATTAAAAAAACTGGAGATTTAACACCTTTACTTTAATAGAAACCTATAAATACACTGACATCAAGTATCTTCATATCTATCGTAATATTAAATCTCTATTCTTCATTACGGCTTACACCTGATACATCATTTAACAATATTTAAATTAATATGACAAACTTCCATATGTGTTTGGCTGTATCCTCTCACATAGAAGACACATTCTAACAGGTTTAAATCAGTTAAATAAGCAAACAACAACTGCACTGTGGGTCAATGTATGCTGTACTACACAATAGGCTTGATAAGATAGTTTTGAATGGAGTTTCTTTAAAGCGGAACTGAGGTTTCAGAAAAGTAGAAAAACATTTCATATTCAAAGGTTACCTGTAAATAAGTTTGCGGCAGCGCCTGCAGCAACTGAGCGGAGAACAGGGTCAGTAACAGCGGGAATAAAGCTGCTATCTCACTCATGTTTACAGAGCAGTGTTACCAACAACACCGTAATATTTACAAGTATAACCCTACTACCGCGCATGCGCCAATTGTGTGTGTCACATGATTTGTTTAGTGCGCTATGCTGCGTTTAGGTGCACCTCGTAACACTTGATAACCCTATTTCGGGAAATGAAAGGAAAGGGTTAAGGAACACAAATGTAACCACGGGACTATGAACGCTGCATGACCGCTAGAGACGGTATAGAAAACTCATGTTCTGCTCAAGTTATGAGAAAAATTAGTTGTTTCACGGCCGCAGCAAATAACGATGGACATACAAAATTACCAAAATGTAATTTCATGGGAATGCCACACAAATACATTTACCTTTAAAGACATTTTAAATAACAGAAATACATAAATATATAAAGAAATGAAGAAATACAGAGAGAAATATTATTTATTTATGTACTGTACATCTATTTATTGTTTTTACAATTTAAAATCTATTTGGTCATGTACTTCTATCCCATTGGACCCCATAGCAGCACATGAGTAAATAATCTAATGATGGCTGAATTCCACTTAGCTGCTGCAGTGTCAGGATCCTGGTATTGTCACACTGTCATAACTTAGGGGACACTTGAATTGAACAGAGCCACCAGGGTTAATGTTATTGGTCAATTATGCTGCTGTGAAACAGGACTATGTATAAACCAGAAGGTGCATCAGTGCCACTGTATTTACATGTTAAAACCTGTTCTGAAAGGAGCATCTGTGTTACTGTGGAAACAGTGAATAAACAGCATGAAGGGATGATACACATCATTTAAAAGAAGGGACAGAAATAGAAACAGTAGAACTTAATAGAAGTGCACAATAATAATTCTCTTACCTTACAGACTCATATTTCACATTAAAAACATGATTTTATGAAATATAATACATGCTATAATTAATAATACAACAGCTTAAATAAAAATTGTATTACACAATAGAATCCACCATAAAACAGTAAAAATGTGAAGCTTCACATTGAGCTGATACAACATACATCTGATAACATTTTAATACATTTTTTCCTCTAAATGTTTCATTCAATTAATTCATCTCACTATGTATTAAGATTGCAATTCCGTATAGTATTTACATGCTTTATTTATCATTTGACCAAATAAATCACAAAGCACAAAGGAGACTTTTACTTGCATTGTGCAGAATAATATTTGATGTAAGAGTATTTTCACTTTGTAGTGTGTCCACTTTTATATAAGTTAACGATGTGAATACTAGTTCCACAAGCTGAAATCAGGCTGTACTACATTTGTGTGTGTGTGGGTGGGGCGACACTGTGGCTACTCTGCTACTCTGATCTAAACAATAAAACCCAGCATGACCAGCAGGTCCACCCAGTATGCACAGGGAACGTTTTATGATGCACCAGTCAGTTGATACTTGAAGTCTGGTGTCTTCTGGAAAGCATAATCATTTTTCCCTTTGATTTCCTTCTCTGAAATGCTCTTTATAACAGGAGGCCAAAGGTCACTCTGAATAAACCTCATTCAAAACCTCTTAGTAAATCTATGATGTAAACCCAAGAGAGTCACTGCAACTCTGCACGTTGTAGCAGCATAACATGATGACTCATAATATGGACACCTGCCATAGAAACTATAACCTGTATTGTTACAGGATTTCACAGCTGAATTACAATCCCTTGTTCAAATAGTGTTTAGGATTAAAGTTTTTAATCAAGGCTGTCCATACAGTCATATAGTAGAGGCTTTTACCACACAAGACAATAGAGCTCCACACATTTGGGGTATTATCCAAAATAATTATATTTGTGTTTATTTGATTTACAATTCACCTGATGCCATTGTGTTATTAGTTCAGCAGGTTTAATCCAATCCTTTGTGACTCATGTATGTTGTAATTGCCACACTGACAAATGAATTCCAGTGAATTCCTACATGCCTCGTCCTATCTGGGGAATCTGGATGCACAACTTCCTCGTAGCCGAAGCAGGGTGGAGACTCCTTGGGAGGCCTGTTTGACTCAGTGTCACTTCCCTGTTGACACACATGAGGAGGGCAGCAGCAGGTAGTGAAGCAGAACTGGACACTGATTGAATTCTCACTGGCATCTTATTCAGGAGCAAAAGGTAAGCAGCAGTCTAAATGTAGCTGATTTAACAATGTCTATAATGAACTGTTTAGTTTGTATAGACTCATATGGACAAGATGTGCAGATAAGAATTAAGTACAAGGAAGTGTTCCAGGAAAAACACAACTAAATGCAGATTGAAACACCTAAACATCAGTGCAGTTTCTGTGCAGGTTTCTCTTTATTTGACATTATTTGTTGTATTTTAATTTTTTGAATTTTTAATAGTTAACAGGTGACACTAAAAATAATTTGATCATGCATCATATTTGGCTTCGATCCAGCCATAACCTTCACTTCTATTTTTCCCATATTTTCACACTGCTTAATTTAGACTTTATTTTAATTCATATTTCCCTCTATTATTTGTTTTACTTTGCTAAATATTGATAGATGTGTAAACAACATTTGTATTTTAGTTGTGTAACACTAAAAACTTTGTATCAAATAATTCAACTTGCTTAAAAACACTAAATTCTCAATAAAACACCATATCAACTAGTTTGGCATAATCTTACATTTTTATATTAAATAAAGGTAATGGAATACAATTGTTCTAAATATTACATTTAATATGGGGAATCATGTCAATCAGGAACCATTCCATTTTTTTTTTTAAATTAAAGTAATTATTAATAATAAAATTATATATAAGTACACTTAAATACACTGTAGGTGGATACAATATGTAACATTTATCATTCATTTGTGGTTACACCATTTGACAATGTGAAGTGATAAAGGAATGTTTTAACATATCCAACAGACCTGAGTTTAAGTGAAAGTACCACGACTGAGTCAGTGTCCCGATATAGGCATCCAAACTAATGGATTAGTCAAAAATGACACCAAGATTATGCAGACTAGACTGAGAAGATGAGGATAAGGCACCAAGCTTCTTCCTGATCACTGAGTGAAGGTTATCAGGACCACTAATCAAGACCTCAGTTTTATTTAAAAATTTAAACTACAGGAAATTATTCACCATCCAGTTCCTAATTACATTTAAAAAGTTGCTCAATACAAACAGTCTATCAAGTATAACTGGGTGTCATCAGCGTTGCATCAGTAATGTTGCTGAAACTACTGATAATCTGTCCTAGTGGAATCATATATATGGAGAATAAAATAGGGCCCAGCGCCAATCTCTGGGGGACACATTACAAAGCAGCAGATAAAGACACAAGTTCACCAACAGTGGATACATCTCAAATCTCTTATTTGACATTTTGTTGCCGCTTAGTCCTTGCTTGAACTGGAAGTTGTTCCAGTTCACCATCTTGAAAAACATCTTAAGTCTCATCTCAAGTCATGATCTGTTTATGGTTTATTTTTAAATCTGTTGGTCTTGATTTTGTTCTCTTCTTTTCTTCAACGTCCAGAATGCTTTACACTGACTTACTGCGGCTGTGGGATGAGGAGGTGCAGGCGATGGATGCCAAGGACTGGCTGGGGGCTCTGGCTAAACTTGAGGAGATCAGTGAACACACGTCTCGCACTCTGTTCAATACTGCCGCCGCTCACCTGTGTCTGGGACAGCTGGACCTGGCCTTAAAGGTTTCTTGATCCTTAGTTTGCCGTAATTGCTCATAAGGTCTTGATTAATGGTCATGCTTTGGGCCCGTATACAAATTACTCAAAACAAGAACCCAGAACAACTTGAAAGCAGATATCTAGATATGAACACATAAACACGGAAAAGTTAAGCTGAAATCAGGGAAGAACAAAAACTTCATAGCATTATAGCATAGCATACCACTTCTAGCTTTATCCTAAGAGGCTGTTTTCATATCTGTGGCACCATGCATGAACATTTTAAGTTTTTCTAATGTTGCACATCTACCCCTAACCCTAACCCTAACCCAACCAGTCCATGTGTTTTGTATGAATTTCTGTTTAGAAGAATGTCAAGAGGGTTGATGAAAACGTTATGCCTCTTAGCTCCTACCAGGCCTCTTCTCCTTAAACTCAAACTTGTGTTTTTTACTGGTAAAAGATGAAGGGAATCCAAATCTAAGCTTCATATGTCCCCTTTACAATGTTTAGGACACTTTAAAGCCATGTTCGTCTGTGACGTATGAGTCAACAGTCAGTGCAGTTGTGAAAGATGAACTGCTAAATACAAAAAAGAAACACAATGTATCACGTGCACTTTCGTCTGTCTGTGTCCCACTTGAACTTGTCTTTTCCCTTCTGGGATGTCCAGGGTTTAGACATGACCATTGCCAAGGATGAACGTCTCGCTGTCGGCTTCTTCCAGAGATCAGCAGTGATGATGCAGGTTGACAGGTAGAAGACAGCACTGTGTCTCAAACAATACACTACATTACAGCAAGACAAAAAATCACTCTCTTTTGCCAATGAGGCGTCACATTCATAACATAACAAAACCGCCCACCGGTTGGACTTTGTAGTTAGACCATGGATACATTGAAGGAATAAGAGTTAATAGAAATATGCCTTCTTGGTGAGAGTTGGGTGACAAGATTGATACCACTCTCATATCTGTATGGTAAAGTGAAGCCACATCAGCAGCCCCTTAGCTTAGCATACAGAGTGTAAACAGGGAAATAAGTAGCCTGCTGTGTGTTTAATGGTAACAAAATCCACCAGTACCTCTGAAATTCACTAAATAACCCTCCATACAAAAAACAAAGTGGAATGCATGCTGGCCAAGAAACTTTTAAATGATTCAAATGAGACATCAAATGACAGACAAAACAACATTATATTTGGATTGTTGGTCATTTATGAAG
This sequence comes from Scomber scombrus, assembly GCF_963691925.1. Classification (NCBI taxonomy): domain Eukaryota; kingdom Metazoa; phylum Chordata; class Actinopteri; order Scombriformes; family Scombridae; genus Scomber; species Scomber scombrus. The sequence goes on from NC_084973.1 coordinate 5,343,057, forward strand.
GATTTGAGTCCAGGGTGCTTCATTTTCTAGTGTTTTTCATCTATTATTGTACACATCTGTTTGTCTGTATGTCCAACTGTCCAGGTTGGAAGAGGCTCTCTCAGACTGTATCTGGGCCCAGAAGCACATGAGAGGAAACACGGTCATCGACTACAAACAGCTGGGACTGCGATTCAAACTCTACAGCTGGCAGGTCTGACACTGGCCTCGCCCACATACACACACACAAACTGCACAGCACACCTGCACTCGCACAGAGAAACACCAGTCACCCAGCAGGCCTCTCTCGACATATTACGATAAAATCCGACCCATGACATCTATCAGTACTGAGGAATGAAAACAGAGAGAACTGACATCACCTCCATTGTGTAGTTCAAATTGAAGATACACCTGTGAGCTAACAAAGCCTCATTGATGGAGGTTAAGCAAGAGGTTACACAACCTGTGGCTTCCTGCAGATGATGCACCTGAGCCCTCAGCCAGTCAAAGGAGGCTGAACTGTGGTAGCTTAGCGCAGCCTAATGAAAAATCACTACAGATGCAGTCAGCTGCCTTCTGATCTGATGAAAAGTCCTTGAAGAGCACACTCCAATGAGCTGATTGATTCTAAAGCAACATATCGATTCACAAAGGACGGGTGGTAATGATGATTATAGTTTAATTAAGGAGGCTTGAGGTTGAAACAGTGGTTGGTAAATTGCAGAACCAAGGATTTATAGTTGGTGATAAAGGGGGGTATTCGTCTGGACATTGCTCTGCATACATTTATGCACTGATTGCTTAAAGATCCAGCTAAAGGGGTACTTGAACATCCTTGAAAACCAGCCATCTTCAGCAGAGACCTTGGGCTGGGTGGTAATCAGTGGGTGTAAATAAAAGAAGAACCAAAAAACTCATCACAATCTATTTTTTGTACAATATACAACATTAACAGATCATCAATAGCCTATCTATTTTCATTAGCTGCCGAATCACATCATTATGTTTAAAATTATAGTTATTGTTATAGTTATCGTTCTTAGTGTGGACGGCCCTTTACATACTAATAATCATATCCAGTTCCAGCCTCTCTCTACATTTTACTGGTGTATAAGACGCACCTCACTTTTTAATGAAAAAGAAAATTGCCTTAAAGGTGCGTCTTATACACCGGTTTTTACGATTGATAGATAGAAAGATAGATAGATAGATACTTAATTGATCCTTCACAGGAAATTGCTTGGTTTACATCAGCTACATCCATACTTAAGACATCCATACTTCACATTACATAGAAACACATCTCTAACTTTTATTTTAGTTCCTTCATTGTAACAGAGAGGCGTTGGTTATTTATTAAGAGGAAGTCAGAATGGTTTAAACATCACATAAAAAACACATCTCTCACTATCCAATGTAAAAAAAAAAAAACAACTTATTACTAGAAATACCCAAAAGTTGTACTAATAAAACAAATATGTATATTTATGTAACAATTAATAATAAAATACTCAGTGTGCAAAAACACACAGTCTAAAATAAAAACTAGTCATTACTTCAGCACATTAAACACTGTGATGGCAGATGGCAGTTAAAGACTTCCTGCAGTGTGATGATGTTTAAGTGTCACCAGATGATAAACCCATAGAACCCACTCACAATCTTTTTTTTGCCTCTTTTGGGTCATTCATTTTGATTTTAAGGCACGTAAATTTCCTTCTCATCAAACTTACGTGTAGCAACAAAGAGCAGCTGTTTTTCATCCAAATAAACGAATAAACCAAATGCACACCTCTTGTCCGGCACCAAATGATAGGCACCAGTTTGCTAACATCTTTATATAGAGATAACATGTCTAAAATGTATAATATGCAATTGTATTTAAAGGATGTCTAGGTTAAATACAATACTCAATGTCAATACTATATGTACTTTGAAAGAGTTTTGGTTTGTTGTAATCATTCCTCCCCTCCTAAATTCCACTGTAAGAAATAGGAATACAAATACAGTCCTTCTCATGCAAAAACACTTTTAAGACTGTATATATTAACATTATTCAGCTTTAAGATTGGAGCCTCACTGTTTAATGTCTCACTCTATCATCCTTATGAACCTGATTTCAATCAGGAGAGAAAAATGAACAGAGAAAAGATAATGTTTATTACAACAAAGTTAGTAATGATAGTCATAAACGGTCTCTGGTGCAGGGACATTATCCCTCAGCAGCTGTGAGATAGATTTATAGATAGATAGAAGGATCCCCTGCGGAGTCCAGAAACTGGTGGTGGTGACTGATGAAGTGATGACACTGATAATCCTGCAAAGACTGGGCAGAGACAGGCTAAGGGACTAATGCAGAGAAAAGAGAGACTTTTAAAAAAACAGATAACAATGAAGCTGCTGTGCTATTGCTTAGATGTAACCAGCTGATGAGGAGGTTATACTCTGTCCACGCCCACAGGCAACGACTAGCTAGAAAACAAAGTGAGCATGCATGACATATGAGAATGACAGGATATGAGATTTCAAACTTCAGGCTTAACCATACAAAAGAGTCATCCTGACTGAGCTTTTGCTAAGCTCTGTCAATTAATCATTATTTGAAAAATCAAATAAAAGCTGGACACTTCATAATAAAGAGAAGAAAGCAATTTCATAACTGACATACATTTTTCTTTCACAATGGAATAACCGACAAATGTTCCTTTGTATTAAGCTCTTAGTTGTTGGAATGTCTCCATTATAAATTCCTAGACTGACAGAAGCAGCTATTGTTTAGCTTTCCATAGAACAGTATTTTAGGGAATTATGACAAACATTAGATAAAAATTAACAAATGAAAAATTGAACACAGGGATCTGCAATGCTTACACATAAAAGGCGCAAATATCCCCAAAGTAGTCTGACAATTTTTATGACACAATAATAAAAAAAAAAAGATGAACAATGAATTGTGTAATTCCTGAAGATGGAAAAACTTGTGAAATTGGCACAGGTCTCTGGCTGGTTAAAGCACTGCTCCAACAGAAGCATCTAATGCACAGACATATCACCCTGATGAATACCTGAATAATAACGCAGCTTTTTTTAGCCTTTGTAGCTGAAATGTGCTCCATCCTCCAGTGTCTTAAAACTCCAGTGCATAGGGAGATTTGTCCCAAAAACAGAAAGTAACTTGTGCCAAACAGAATGATCAGTTAGGTAATCAGTGAATAATTGATACTGACGTGACTACGAAAATCCCCTGAGTTCTCACATGTTAATAAATGTCCATATTAAATGTTTTTACACACAACAATATTATTGAGATGATTCAAAAATGTATGCCTGTGATGTCCCCTAGGTGTTATATAATGCAGCAGCTGTGTACTGTCGGATGGGCCAGTGGGAGCAGGCCAGGAAGGTGCTGCTGTCAGTGTCTCAGGAGAGAGGAGGAGGTCGAGGAGGAAACATAGAGGTGGCTTTAGACAGTATCACGGTGAGTGTCATGAACTTCCACAACTCTGAAAGGGCATGAGACTGACTTTGGAGACAAATTTCCAAACTCAATTACCCCTGCACTGTTCATTTATTTACTTTATTTTTTGTGTGTTTTCTTTGCCACATTTTTTATCATTGGCAAGAATGTCACAACAAGGAAAGAAAGATGACAATACTTCTGTCCTCACCCCTTTACACACACAATGGAATGGAAACTTCCTGAACATTTAGTCATTGGCAGCGCTCCATGGTCATGCTGGTGTGCTAGTTTTCACGTAGCTAAAACGCAGGTGTGGGTGGTGTAAGGAGGCAGGTGTTCTGAAATTCTATCAGCTGATAGTCAATCAGCAGCAATACTACAATGTAGTTATTTTGTTGAGAGTGAGTTGTACAATACTGAACTAAAGAAACACTTTCTGCTATGCATGTACCATTGCTGCCAAACTTTCAATTTAGCTGACAATTGAGTAAAAGCTATACTTTGATAAAGGCCACAAGATGTGACTGAAAGCCTTGATAAAAAATCTAGTGTGTGGACCTTGAGTTAAATTAGCAGCATGGGTCTATGGATGGTAATGCCACAGAATTTCGGACTTGCAAATGTAACTACAAATTGTGAGCAACCGGATCCTATCCGTCCAGTTTCAGTTGGAATAAAATCACTTTAAGGAAGTAACAAGCCCATATCATTGTGTCTGGTGAGTCTTAGTTCACCGGTACAGTACCTGTATTTTGCCAGTACATAAGGTGAGACAACGGTTATTCTAATAAAACTCTTTAACAACTGTTTGACTGAACAGAATCAGGAGGTCCTGGCTCCTCTCCTGGTGCCTGAGGGTGTGGTGTTTCGTCCAAGGAAACAGGATGTGGAACAGCTCAAGCAGAGAGACTTTCTGGGCAAAGCAAAGGTAGATTGTCTCCATGGTGAATGTTTGGTGTATGGTAAAATGTGTCGTCGTCCACAATACAGCTTAAAGGAATCAAATTTGCTTTTTTAGTTTTAATAACGCTAATTGAGAGAACAGAAACAGAATTCTTAGCCATCAGGCTGGAGAACAGAGTCAGAGTGAGTACCTGACCCAGGGTTCCAGATCCCCAAAGGTCCCAAAAATTGCTAGGTTCACTGTGTCAATATAACTGGTTGTATGTAATTTGATTCATTACAAATCTGTTTCACAATATGTACCATTAAAAAATATAGTTTGCTGATGACACAATAATATGTTTCTGTCCATAGCACTTGATGCCCAGATATCTAGCAAAATGTTGCTTCACTAGATGATAATGTCTTAAGGAAACATAACTATCTACCTTGAAAGCAAAGGACCATGCCAACATTTTAAAGTTCTTGTTGAGAGTGAGCACAGTGCATCCTTGAACTGACACCCTGTGTCTCTTAAAACTGACCAACCAGATCTATTAGGTCATTGCATGGTAGAGCAGTATTGCAGAGACAACTTATTTGTCAGGGGGTAGGGAAGGTGTCAGTGGAGGCCCCCTTACATGAGTTTTAGTGGAACTAAGCTAGTCGATACTACGCTTTGTATTACCAAAGAAAATCTAAAAATATTGTTATTTTCCGACATGGACACTAGTAGTCCATGTGATAGAGTGATGGAACTAAATGTAGCCAAGCAGCATGTAAACTTGACATGCCATTTGGATAAGCAATTCATTGGTTGGTGTATTGCTTTCAGCTGTCTGTTTGTAGCCCAAGATCTCCTCAATTTCAGAAAATGTAACCATTTCAGAAACAATTTGTCTGGTTAAATTCAGAATGATAAACTGGACATTCAAACTGGTCATTTTAAAAAATATGCAGCCCTGAAGATAAGATGCTTAAAGATTTGAGATAAAAACAATCTACATCCAAAGTCACCTCTTCAGTACTATGATGCTCTCCTTGCAGGTGATTTCCTCCATGATTCCTAATGATGATTTTGGAGGCTTTGAACCTCTCAGGATGCAGGTAAGACTAACCAAAGAGTCAGCGTGGATACATTTCTGATAGTAATGTCAGTCACTAACTTTGCTAACCTTCCGTCCACTCAACAGAAGCCTGGTTTCTATGAGCCCAAAGTGGATGGAGCACAGTGAGTATCACCCATCACATGGAAATAATATTTACCTGTAATTAAGAAATACTATTATTGTCCAGTGAATTAAAGTAAACGATGTTTGACGATGTATGTTTTTTTACACTCCGTCAGGGATTCTCGATACATGCGTATGCAGGTTCCTTTCATGGCTCGGGGTCCGGGCCAGTTGACAGTGCCTGGAGGGGCAATGTTATTTTTATTCGGTGAGGAGGACAGGGATGGGATGGCAACTGTCATATATGATGGACAGGTGAGGAGAAAGAGAATCTAATGTAGTAAGTCCAAGATACAGGTTTAATCTTACAGACTGCCATTTAAGACGACAAGTTGGTGTGCTGAAAAAAAATGTGTGTTTCCCTACTTGAGTTTTAAAACACATATCTTCATGTGTGTCTTATATTCACGAGTCCAATATTCATTCTACTTTTAGCTCTGCTTTACTGTCCATCATCTCCTGAAAAATATCTGTCTCTTCAGCTGCTTCATGCCCCACTATGGTAAATGGGTTAGGGTTAGGGTTAGGGTTAGGGTTAGGGTTAGGGTTAGGGGTTAGGACTGTACTTTTCTAGTCTTTTGACCACCCAAAGTGCTTTTCAATTACATGTCACATTCATACACTGATGGCGCACCCATTGGGAGCAATTTGAAGTTAAGTATCTTGCCCAAGGACACATCAACATGTGAACTGGAGCAGCCTGGAATTGAACCCCCCATCATCCGATTACCTACCTCCTGAGCCACAGCTGCACCCACTATGTATACCAGCTAGTTGCTAACAAGATTGATGAGAGCTATGTGAGTGAACCAAAACATTAAAGTTTTAGTGAAACCAAAACAATTGGCTGATAGACGCTAAAACATTCTTAAAAGCTGAGAGGGGCAGCAGAGTCGATAATAATATCAGTGGATTTGTCACTACGAGTGATTCCTTTTGGATTCACATTGTAATTTGCAGCATTGTTTTTACAGAAAATATTGTTTGTTGAAGCTTTATATTCAGTTTATAACTATGTTGGGTTTGGTGCAAATTGACTCAGATTAATATAGAAGTGACTAGCAAGGCCGTATATACCAAGGTCATAAATCCCCCCAGAGTCACCCAACCACTCACTCCCTAAAGATATTTTTGACGAGGTAGCACATTTCTCAGTACATACACACATACATACATTTCGCCTCTCCACAAAGTCTTTATAATACTTCCACAGTATAATTACGGGGAAAAAATAACATAAAAGCAATCCATTTTAAGTATATTTAATCTTCAAACCCCACCTTGTATGATTTGGACACAATAGCAGAACAGAAATCCTTTTCAGGTTGTTCAAACCACCAAACTTTCAGACACAATATTGAGTGTTTGATGTGTGTGGTCCTGATGGCTTTTGACAAAGCAGCTTTTTATTGTAAGTCAGAATCTTTTATGTTTCCGTGTGTGATTTATATTCATATTTTTCAGAGAGGACTTGTACCAATGTCCCTGCTCGAGCCCGCAGAAGTCAAGACAACCAAAAGCAAAAAGGAAAAGGTAATGTATTTGTTCCTGTAATAATATTCTTTGTGATGCTCTTGCCGTCATATTTCAGGCTTGTCTGGAGAGGAAAAACAGCCCGGGCTTAAAGTTTTAATGGCGTCGTTTCACAGATTGCTCAAAATTAAATGATAATGAGCAGAGCTTTATCTCTGCTGCACCCCCCCCCCCGAGATCAGGCGGGAAAAAACTGTCGTGTCAGGGAAAATACATTAAAATGCATTAAAAATTCCTGCCACAGTTAAAGCTCTTCAGCCGGAACAGTCAAAAGATTACTCCATTCTTTTCAACAAAAAATACATATACAAATATTTCTGCTGGAAGGAATTTTTTTTTTCACAGTTTAAAAAAAGCCCCGTTTCTGTCATGTCTTCCTCCACAGAGAGTTCCCAACGGGATCCCTCTCCCACCGGAACTCAAGCCACCCACTCGCCCAAAGGCCCAGTTCAACACTTCAGCTCCTCCTCGGGGTATAAATCAATCTTGGTCCTCCTACTCTGACTCTGACTCTCAAATCTTCCTGCCTTCTTCCCTCAGATCTGCTCTTCTCTATTATGCCAGCTCACTCTAGGGTCAGAGCTATATTTTTTCATGTGTGCAGTCAGTCTGGCACCGTGGCTCCATCTTCACTATGGTTGCCTGTGATTTCAGTGCTCCTGGAATTTGAGTTTACTGTTGCAAAGACAGAGAAGTCAAATTGTAGGTCTGTAAATGAATCCACCCAATATTTCATCTTGGAACAAAACATTTATTTACTACTAACCAGAATTTTGGTAACACTTTATTTTATGGGTCTGTATTTCTCTGATAAAGAACTGTGTAATTTAGTACCAACCACAGTAAAACAAAAGTTCTGAGACAGTTATAGAGTTTAGTTTGTTGAGTTTCTAAGTGGTTATTGATTTGCAGAGGAAGAACCTAAATTAAATCTTAAACTGTTTTATATATTAAACTTTAGTTCATTTTTCACTGAGTATTGGAGACTTTATTCTCCATGTATTTTTAACCAGATTCTTGCATATAGATACATTAATATATAGACACATTAACATATAGACACATTCACATATAGACACATTCACATATAGACACATTCACATATAGACACATTCACATATCGACACATTAACATTTAGACACATTCACTCATAGACACATACACATATAGACACATTCACATATAGACACATTAACATATAGACACATTCACTCATAGACACATTAACATATAGACACATTAACATACAGACACATTCACATATAGGCACATTCACTCATAGACACATTCACACATAGACACATTAATTTTTTTACTGTATATTCTTGATAAAAGTTATAAGGTTAAATAGGTTAAAAATTATAAGGAAATGATGGAATGACCTGTAAATTAAAGTGTTTCCAAAATTCATAATCTCCACAGGATGATCCCTTATTATTTTAGTGATTCCGTGTTTTCTTATTGTTATCATCTAGCCAAAAGTCTACTTTGCATACAAAACTGGCCAGCCTTCTTTGGCAGATTGTCATGATATTTCCTGATCACATTCATGTTCCTAAAGCAGGCGTGTCCAAACTATTCCATAAAGGGCAGTGTGCCTGAAGGTTTTTGTTCCAACCAATCAAGAGCACACACGATTTGACCAATCAGCTGTCTAAATACTGAGATCAGTTGATTAAATGAGTCAAGCCTGGTGTTCCTGCTTGGTTGGAATGCAAAAACCTGCAGACATGTGGCCCTGAAATATTTGGACACCTCTGTCTTAAAGGGATAAACGCTTGGTTTTAACAGCCCCAAGACCTTTCCTCTAGCACCACCCTCAGGACAAATTTGATTGATTTGGCCACAGAAGCTGCGGTATGCATTGTAGGTGCATTTTTTTAAAAAGTATTTTAAAGGACTTCTTGTTATTGTTGGCTTAAAAGTTGGTTTTAAAAGTAAAATAATTTAAATATGCATGTTTAGTGCTTAGAATAGGGGAGTTTACCACATATACAAAAAAAGGTCCATAAAAACATACACCACACGATTTATGAACAGTTTCTATCACAAGACCATCACCATAATGAACTCTGAACTGAAAGCAAACCCCTGGAACACATCACAACTTAATGTGCAATAATGTATTTATTATTATGTGCAATAATATCTATGAACACTTTTTTTTAAACTCCCATTTTAACTGCATAAACTGGCAATGAATGAGTGTATGGTATGTTTTGCTGTGCACCTGAATATACCTGCCTAATTTTCCACCAGACTGCTACTTCACACTGCACCTGTACTGTATTCTCTCAACAGTGCGTTCTATCTCAGACACTCCACCTCCATCCTACACCACTGCCACCCACGCACCGCTGCCAGCCTCCGAGCCTCCTAAGTACACAGCCAACGCAGCCAGCGACCAGGTAATAACCCCCCCTCTGAAAAGCCACATTCATCCGTGCTGAGAGGTGAAGTCACATTTGAGTTATTTTTTCCTTGCACACACACACACACACACACACACACACACACACACACACACACACACACACACACACACACACACACACACACACACACACACGCACACACACACACACACACACACACACACACAGCCTTCACCTCAACTGATTCTGCCTCTACCTCATCTAAATATAGAGGGATTGTGTGGACTTGTGAATAAACTGCTTTGTAAGGTTGAACTTAGCAGGGTGAATGCTGATGTGTCCCGATTAAGTCACAGTGACGCTCAGGGGAGGTAGTCAGCGTTTGGTTATAAATATTCGCTGCACTATTTGAGAGTTTTTCGTGTCTCTGCACAGAACAGTGACCTGAAAAAAGATTCATCCTCACATGAAATCACTAATGGACTTCCTGTTCCTCTCTGTCAATGTTGCTCAGAGAAGATTTTGAAGTTTTGAATGATGAGCCCACCCACGATGAGTGAGCCATGGCAACCTGCTGCAGCTAGAGACGGGTCATTTGATCTCTTTAACCAATTAGTTGAATCATCATGTTACAGTGTATGTATGATCCAAATGCAATTCAGCAGTGATTTATTTATCTCGGTATTACAGGAAAAATACACCCATTAGATTTGAGTCACTGTCAAAATGTTTGGTTACAGCACCAAAATCTTAGAAAATTGATGCTTAGAATAGTCATTCATTATCGTTGAATTTACATTATGCCCAAAAATGCAACAAAGATTTGAATCCAGAATTCCTTCAGTAGTAATCCAGAAGCGTCCCAATGTACAAGTAAACAAATTGGCCTGTTTTGGGTCCTGTGTCCACCAGGGGGCCCTGTAGAAGCAATAGGATAATAGGATAATAGGATTGATAAACTGATTGATAATTTGAGCGAGCAAATGAATAAAACATTACAAAACTTCAAACCAAAAGCATTGAAACACAGCTTTACACTGGTGTTACTCTGATAAACAAAGAGCTACTGTACAATAGCTAACATGCTGGGACTCCTGTTTTTAGTCTATTAACTGCAGCATGTGATATTATACTATTTTCACCATCCTTCCTAATACATATTCCAGAAGACTGGTTTCTAATTTATCTGCTCATTCGGTGCTGGAGATTTAAATATTTCAACATGTATGGATGGATTGCCATGATATTTTTCATCTTAGTAACTGTGGGGAATCCTATGACATTTCAACCAGCATCAATCATAAATTCAAAGTTTTAATATGTTCAAATAACAGATCCTGGCTGTAGACCTTCTTGTTTATTTACACTTTACATAAGACAGACTTTTTTTTTTTGTCACCAATTTTATATTTCATTTTCCAAGTGGAGGCTACAACACAAAGCAACCAGACAGCACACTTATAACAAGCATAAATAAATTAAATAAGGTAAAAATGTACATATGATTGAATACATGTGTTGATATTTGTCTGCAACCATAAACCTTCAAAAACAATAAACTCCACAACCGTCCAATAGGTCTTCACCAATAACCATCAAAGTGGTTTTCTAGCCTAAATGTGTTGTATGCTGGTTTATAACAGGATTGGTAAGTGCTTCAGGCCCCAAGACAATTAGAGAGATTCTGTCCACGTAAAATCTTTAACGCTACATCATGGGACATGTAGTAATAAAAGTACTGCCACTACTATTCTTGTAAGTGCTGACGTTAATACATACTTACCTAATATATTGTACTCACTGGTGGATCTTTGATAATAAAGTAGTACAACCCTCTGGCTGTTTTTTCAGTATCTCTAAATGTGTTTCTGCTCCGTGCTCCCAGAATCCCAGCTCATCTCAGGGAGCAGAGGAAGAATCTGTGGTGGTGAAGGTCCACTACACGTACACCGTGGCTCTGTCTGTCCCTCTGGACACACCGTACCATGAGCTGAAGGAACAAATCGCACAAAAATTGGGCCAGCCGGCATCTCATCTGCGCCTCAGGTAACCACAGGCCTGCCAACCCACTTCTGTCTCCTTGAATCTCAACAAGTGATGCTTCATTTCTAAAAATATGGTTTTCTTTGTCCATTCAACCCTGTGGGTCCAATATGAGAGAAGCTAGAATGAGACATTGGACACTGAAGCTGCAGCTACATGGACATGATAGTAGAGTGCATGAACTGCAGCATAGCAGTAGCACGCTATCATCATATTAACAGCATTGCTTGAATGCCTGCAATCATCTGTGTTGTATTGGAATGAAGTGAAATGCATTTATTTTCTATCCTCAGTCAACATGTTTGACCCATCTATTACCCTGCCATCACTTCCTTACCCCATAAACCATCCATCCCTCTTTCTCTCTCATCAGACAAAAGCAGCATGGCTCACGGGTGTTGGTTCCTCTGTGTGGGGAGGTGGAGCCGGGCGGCACCATGCAAGAGGTGGCCGAGGCTGGCAGAGCTACTCTGTGGTGCCAGGTGAGGATTTCAACTCATAACTACACATCCAGCTTTCAAGCTGAAATGGAGCAAGAGCAGGGTCACGACCAGGGCTCGCGGTTGCAACCCCAACCATTATAAAACAGCACCGATCAATCCTTTTAACAGTGGGTTATTAGGATCAGTTTATTAATGCACAAATAAGTTCAGTCCAGAGTAGATGTTTTTAAACTGCGAGGCGTGGGAGAGAGACATGAGGTAAAGATACTGCCTGAGGTGAAAGAGACAGGTGCATGCTGTTGCTCTCAAAACTCTTTAAAAAAACGGAGTGAAAATTCCTTCTTGAGGTCATAACTCAGACACACAGACAAACATGGTTTTAGATTCAGTGCAACTTACAATTTCCGAGGATATTTTTATCAGCGTCCGTCATGAATAAACATCCAGAGGTCAGCTTAGAAATCAGAGAAAAAATATAGATTCAGAACACAGTTATCCAGTAATGATTCTTTGTACATCCACAAGTACATTGCACAGCAACAGGAACTGCTAATAGTTTTTGGCGTACTCATAATGGAGCCAATTTTCCACAATTTTAACAAATAGAGGAAAAAAACAGAGCTCACATTGTAGTACACAGATAATGAACTGAGCTGTAGGATGTTGGTGTGGACACTGAAAACTCATCCAGAGCAATCTAACATACTCTTATCCATTCTTCCACTGTTAGCTCAGCTGGTAAACAATCCCCTCGTGACAAAATCTCATATAATTCTCATTTGTTTCTATTATTTGGAATCCACAGTGAAGCAAAATAATTATGGTGCTCATGTTGAGCTGGTGCCTGAGCCTGATTCATTTACTGTTTATTCATAAGTTGCTCTTTTAACCCTTACGTACTGTTCATATTCTACACCCTCACAGTGTTCCTCATCTCCTCATAAAAAGTGTCTATTCCAAATTTTGAAACCACAGATGTGTTTAGAAAGCATCAATAGTCTCATTTATGGAGAAAAAACAGCTACTATCACACAATATCATGTCCTATTTTACCTAAGACATGAAAATATAACATGGCAATAATGATGGAAATGTATTTTATTGAAAGTGAAAATGATAAGAACTTAATGGAACTGTGGGGTTTATTGTATAACCATTAGAGCCATCAGTCTTCACTGCTACATCATAAAAATAAAATAACATAAAATGTGTAAAGGAGTTAGAAAGACTGTGCACTAATCGGAAAATCCCCAGTTTGATTCCAGTCGATGTGACCTTGTGCACGATACTTTACCCCAAACTGCTCCAGATGGTTGTGCCAATAGCGTATGATTGTGTGTGAATGGTTAGTTTCCCTCCTGATGAGCAGGTTGGCACCCTGTGTAGCAGCCCCTGCTATTCAGTGTATGAATGTGTGTGTGTGAATGGATGCATGTGGCATGTAGTGTAAAAGAGCTTTGAGTGGTCAAAAAGACAAGAAATTACCATTTTAGTTATTAATGATGAAACAAGCTGTAGTTACACTGATATTACTTTGACATGCTGGGTGAGGAGATGCCAGTTTTTTTTCAAATGAAGGAGAAAGAAAATATTCCTCCTCTTGAAAGGGCCTCCTTTTTAACCCTCATACATAGTTCTTATTTTGACTAATAATAATAATAATAATAATAACAATAATACTTGTATATACTGTGGGTGACATTAGGAAAAGTCAAGCTAAAAGAAATGTGTATAGGGTGTATTTAAAATTCTCAAATGTAAAAATAGATGTAAGGGTTAAAAAGTGAAACATACTGCTCACAGACTGACCAAATGTATGTAGATTAACTGAATTGTGCTGCCAGGAAAATATCTACTTTACAGCTAATAACATCCCCTCATGTCCTCTCCCACTTCAGACAGAAGACCCCCTGGCCAACCGTACCATCCTCTACCAGATGGTGGCGCTGTATGACTATGCTGCTCAGGGCCCGGAGGACCTGGAGTTCAGCGAAGGGGAAACCATCGACATCCTGGGTGAAGGTGAGGCCTTGCAGGTCATCCTCATACTGAATGACTGGTCAACGGAATCCTAAAATGTGTCTTGTCAGCAAACTTTGATGTGAAATACTCTTCACTGCTTCATCCTGTGTTCAGATGTGAGTGTGACCGCCTCTTTATGTTCCCCTCTTATAGTTAATGAGGAGTGGCTGGAGGGACACTGCGCAGGAAATATAGGCATCTTCCCCAGCTGCTTTGCCTACAGGGAGAACGCCGACATCAGTGAGACCTCCCAGTTATAAAAGCAGAGCGTGTCATTGCGGAGTTATCTCAAACCAACACATTTACCTGTGCTGGCTATTTACACCCTCCAAAGAAGCACTGTAGAGTACCAGCACCTTTAGAACAGCTTACAGTGCATCTACTGACTTTATCATCCTACTAACACATGTCTGATATGGCACCACTGTAATATTTTTGCAGTATTTCTATGGTCCTGAAACCTGCTGTAACTGCTGATTTTCTTTATTAACACTACAATACTCCTGCTGCATTCTAGAATATCAGGTAATGCATTTACATACATTGAGTGTTAGGTTTGCAATATAATGACAATAAAGCTACTACAACTACTATTACATGTTGGGTAACACACATTTGACCCATTTGAACATTTAAAGGCAATAGAAAAAACTTAATTGACATTTTTAGGACTAAAATGATATGACTTTTCCTTAAGTGGCCTAGAATATATAAAACGTTAAACAGTTCAGAATTGGTTATACTGTTGCAGCTGGTGAACATTTTTCTACATTAAGGGTGTATTTACTGTCTTTTTTTATTAGGACCTTTATTTAACCTTTATTTTTAAGGATTTTGAAGTAGAAGATCAGATCAAGGTAAAGGGTGGTTATGGGGAATCTGGAAACTATAGATAGACATGTGTATGTGTTTTTGTCACTGAGACAGTGGGTTCAGAGTATTCAGAGTACAGAGTATCATAGTGCTACATTTGCCAGGTTTGGCACTGCAGACTCCTGTATTCCTTTCCTTTGAGGTGTTATGGGGAAATCTTGAAACTGTGAAAGACGAAAAATTGTGCGTAGGCATCATTAAATATGGTGTACACACTGCATAGTGACACAGCGTCCTGAGGTGCCTTAACAGCCAACAAGCCTGTACAAAGAAACAAATCAAACCCATCAATTCCCAGGCAGCCAATATAGTCCTGAAGTGGAGGGCAGCTTTCTTTAGAACTGTAAAAAGGACCTGAGCCCCTTATTTTTTCACTGATTTGGTGGAGTGGAAGGTGTGATTTGGTGCATCTGTTATTCCAAGATGAAAAAGGAGGCAGTGTGTTGAAGAGAAATGATTAGGAGAGGAGGACAACATAAAGGAAAGGTCTTTATGACTTCTCTCACGCAATGGCATTGTCACCTTCGACACACAGCAGCCACAGCAGCACAGGAGTCCAAATGTCTGCAGGCTCACTAGTTTGCTGTGAAAAGGAGGACTTGTATGCAGGCAAGGCTGATTGATGGTTTTAATGGGTATAACGAACTATATGGTTTGTTTTAGATAACAAGAGATCATAATGTAGTAGTGTTTAATTGGGAATGAGTTTTCTCCAAAACACTACTATGTCAGAAATTTGAGACATATGGAGAAGTTATGATTGTAGACAAAAACTGTGCATTATTTAACCTTTAAATTACCCTCATGTCTGCTTATAACCAAATCTTTGTCTGCTATGTATTAACTGTTTGCCTGCTGTTTATAATGATAAATTAGGGCTGTTAAAGTGTTCAGATATATTTTCTGGAAGGATTACTGAAGCTGTGTATTGAAGCTATATGTCTTCAAATAATTAAAGTCCCCCTTTACTCGAAAATGCGTTTTTCTTATTTCTGTGATATTTGAGTTTCACTGTGCAGTATGATGTATGTGCAGAGTTTGACACTGGAAGGCTGTTTGTATATCATTTGCTAGAAGTGGGAAATGTCTCACTTTGACATTCTAAGCTGAAGGCATGATTTATGACATCACAACTAGTTTGGAGCCAATCGTGGTTCGGTATGCAAATTAGTGTGATGTGGTAATCCATTGCATAAACAGTGAGAATGGACTTTTCAGTGAAGTATGAGACATCCTGTGTCCAGCAGTTAAACTTTTGATATTAACAATATTTTAATATTTGTACATTCTGGATTTTTCAATGTAGGTGTAATATTTTAATGAGGTCATTATAATTATTTGTAGAAAAACTTACACAGATACACATCATTATTCCAAGGAGAGTATTTTTCCTTTTTTTTTAAAAGAAAAAGAAAAGAGGATCCTTAAATAACATTCTTAAAATAAAAATATTCACCAGTGATATAGGAGCAGTAAATAAAAAGTGTCCCACATACTCTAGCTATATCATGTGTTTCTTAAAAGTGATGATTTTATACAGTATCATTTGTATTTTACCTGATGAATTTCTCAGGGCAGAAACATTGTTAGTCAATGTTGATTAAAAAAAAAAAAATGTTCTCTTGTTATCATAAATATTAAATGACATCTTCTGTACATTCTAACTCCACAAATGATGCTGTAAATACTGTCAGGAATACCAAATCTTTTATATATTTGTTGGACTAAAAGTAGATCATAGTGCAGTCATATGTTCCATCACATAGACATCTGATTTTTGTAGGAGGGTTAGGCTTCATCCAGTTAATAGTAATCATGTTTCTGATGGTTGATTGGTTCACAGGTTCAGGAGGGTGCCTCATGCTCCTCCTGATGCCCATATAAGTGGAATCCGTGTTTTTATTTTACCCAGCATGCACCGGAAATGTTCAAGATGGCGCTGCCCAGAACCGTAACTATTGGCCTCCGAGCAGCACTCCACAAACCAATGGGTGACGTCACAGATGTTACGTCCATTTCTTATATATAGTCTATGTTTTAAACACACAGATATATATTTTTTAAGTAGTTAATTGTATTCATACATTCCTGCTAGATTGCAAAATTTCCAAATTCCTAGAAGAATTACTGAGGATATGAGCTCAGTGGTAGCTACAGCTCTCACTGAAAGAGTTAAGATCAAAGATAAGAACACTTTCAAGAGTAACCACTAATTACTCAAATGATGATCAGCTGTGTACAGTCAAAGTGTTAATGATAAATCAAATGTAGCAAGACTTATGAAAGAGCTGTAGAGAATATAGTGCATCTGTACATCTGCACAGAGCAGGTGGTCCTCATGGTGAGGCGGGCAGCAGTGAGGGGAAACCACAGAGATTCCCACAGCATCTCTGAAGTTACGGTCTTGTGAGATTGAGCTGGGACACACTGTGCTCACAGGAACAGTAGGCCAGGAACGTCATTACTTCACAGCTTCATAAAAGAGAGTTAAAAAAAAAACAACAGTTATTCAAAGACACTCACCAAGGCTTTGTTACAGCTTACCAGAATGCATGAAGGAGAATCTGAGATGTCTGAATGGAGGGTGGCTCTATGGTATCATGAGATACAGTAGTCCTGTTCCTATTGAGGAAGTTCCGGGTAAAATGTAGGACCTGGATAGAACCTACCAGACTCTGGAGGTGACGTAACTATTCTGCAACAGTTTCTATCGTTGCGTAATCATTGTGCAACAGCTTTGACCGTGGCGTTACCGAAGTGACGCGAGTATACCCAATCAGCACCGAGTCAACCTCAACCCAGGGATTTTTCGGGGCTGAGATTGTCCTTCAGGGATGGTTCCTGCTATGGAGACAAGCACCAACAGACACGGTAAAAATTACCTCAAAGTTCCTGCAGTGGAAACGGACCTAATCTGAGTTTGGGTTATGCCCTTGGTCTGAATGTATTCATGTGGCAGGAAGGTATGTATTTTATGCTGTTGCTGGAAAGGAGACTTTTGATTTAATCTTTCATTTGGGGGAAGATGATGTCCGGAAACATATTTTGTGGAACCAGTTACTCCAGGCTTTAACATGTCCCTTTAATAAACTGTGAAAGACAACTGACGCCATGTCTGTGTCTTTCTAAAGTTTATGGCATGGTCACGATGGTGGACGCAGCTTTCCTGAGATGGCGTCATGTTGACTGTGTCGTCATACAGCAGGATGCCTCTCTGTAGCCTGGAAGGCTCAAGAAGATCAAATGGAAAAGATGAATGAAGTGAATGAAGCGTGGTCAAATCCTGCACTCCCTCCATATTAAAGTGCACGAGACATTATTAAAGCTGGATCAGGCAGCTATATCGTTAACCTGCAGTTATTATGGCTCTAAAATAAGAACCAAAAACCAATAATGTCCAGACAGGGGCAATTCATTAAACTCAGAGCTGTGGAAATGGGAGAACCTCCAAACCTGTTCTATCCATTACATATCTGAAAATATAGTGAAGTAATAACCAGTTTATTCAGTGTTATGAATTACATAAAGAACAAAATCTGTAGAATGTCCCTGAAGTGTCTCATCTATGTTTCCACACCCATTTCACTTCTTTAGCATCATTTTCACATATTGATAGCTATCATATAGTATTAATATATTTAGAATAGAATAGCACTTTATTGTCTACCATGGTTGAGAACTGTCTTTGGTTCACCAATAACAGACATACAGTATATAGAAATGACATAAGATCCATAGAATCCATAAACTCCATAAAATCATTCTTAAAATACATCAAATACACAAATACATATACATATGTAAAGTATAAAATATAAGTTCATGTCTGTTCCTGTGTGTGTATTGCATATGTGTCAAACATTGTAAGAATAATTATTAACATTTACACGAGCCAAATATCACCCTTACAAAGTTAGTGATACTTTTATACTAGGGGGTGAGGTTGCAGACTGCAACCAATTTACAAACTGCAACTAACAGTTGTGTAGGAAAACCTACAGTGGCCACCAAACTTGGGAAAAAAGCAAAAGGCCCTCTCTGGAGCCAGTTTTTGGTTTGGCCATTCTAGGCTACTGTAGAAACATGGTGGTGCAACATGAAAGTGGACCTGCTCCCTATATATATATAAAAGTGTCATTTTAGGTAACTGAAATATAATGATTCTTACTTTCAGGTGATTATACACTCATGAAAACATAGTTATGAATATTATATTATAAATCAAATTGTAAATGTCTTTATTTACTTTCCACCACTGCCTGTACACTACTAACAAATAGCTGGGAAGTTGGAGATTAATCATCATCATTGTTAATCTCTATTTTCACCACACTCATTACAATGTAAAATTTGTGATTTTAAATGTTTCTCCTCCTCATTATGTTTTCAGAAACCTGCCTATTTATTTTTATTTAGGCTTAGTATGGATGGAGAGAAAAAAACATCCATCCATCCATCCATCCATCCTTGGACATGTTTTTTTTACATTGAATTCCTGGCTATGTTTACTTGACCTTTGCTCTCTTGTATGATGCTAAAGGCAAAATCGCTTCCTTAGAATAATGTATACTGAGTCACCTCCTAACTGTGTGTCTGTGTGTTGGACTAAAGGTAGCAGTCTGTATATTAAACACAGTTGGACAGGGGAACTTGACTCCCTCAGAGACGTGGGAAGTTCACCAGCTCGGACATTAATTGCCAGCGGAGGAAATGTTAGGTGCTTTTAGTTGTCGTCACAAATGGCGGATATAAAAAAAACAAAAAAAAAAAAACGGGTAGGTGGGGGCACAGGAGCTGCTGAGAGCTGCAGTCAAATGGCTTATGAAACAGAGGCCTCTAATTACCACACTGCTCTCCCAGCGCACAGAATCAACGCCCACCTTCCCTTGCCACAGCTGCTGGCAGCGAGGATGAATACGGAGAGAGATTTCTATTAGTTTACATACAGAGTGAGAACAGTCAGACAACAAATCACTGTTCTCTGTACAGAGTGGCAACAACTGCTTTCTTCGCTTTGCTTGGATAATACAGCTGTGTGAGGATGTAGGAGGTATTGCAATTACCGCAAATCCTCAATAAAATGTCAACTGAAAAGTAGACGTTACAGATAAACTTTGTGAACAATTTGGTTAAAGTTAAAACTGACTTTCCCCAGCAAATGCAATATTTCAGAAAACAAGACTAACACTGCACATATACTACTCTACATACTCAATATGTGTACTTTCATTCGACATACTTTCATATGAATAACCAGCACCATGGATCTTTTCAGACACACATACTCAGACTGTTATTACTGCGTCACTTCCCGAGAGCCACAGTCGGAGCGAGACGTGTAACTATGGTAACTTCACCTCTACCCGGCATCTGCCATACCTGACAGCGAGCATGATGAACCTCTTGACTTTTTGATTTGTCTTCCTGTCTGTAGGAGCACTTCAGCACGACAGGCGAACCACCTCTGTATGTCGCAGGCATCTTCGTCACCAGATCATCATTAACTTATATATGCTATACTGACTTAATGTATGTTTATAGCAAATGTAATGTTCACCATGTTCACCATCTTAGTTGAGGGTCTTAAATTGCTTATAATTGCTATTAGAGCTATACACAACTGAGGCTGAATGTCATTAGTTCTGTAAATATATGTTTATACTATTATAGAATACTATATAGTATATAAGTATTGGAGAAAATTAACCCTTATCCACTGTCCGGGACAGATTTGACCCTTTTTGACATTTGACAGCTGTAAAAACACATCAAATGTCTTTTGGGCCTGAAATTTGACGAGTAGCCCAAAATACACAAAAATATTTTAAAACGTTATACTTTTGTATAGATGCTACAAATGTTTGTCCATTGAGGCTGTTCTGGGTCAAATTATCTCCGTATCTATTGACATGTGTTTTAGTTAAATGAATAGTTCATAGTTTTAATAAGATAGTAGTTATGAGGATTTCTTTTTATGATGTAGCAGTGAAGACTGATGGCTCTAATGGTTATACAATAAACCAACCTTCTGCCTAAGTGGACCCTTTAATGTCACCTGACAATTTACAAGAGTCATAATTCATACTAGATCACTTATGTCACCTTGAAACTGAATCTTTCATTATTCTTGGAGGGACACACTTACTTTTTAAAACCAACTAATACACTATGGATGCCGTAGAGGAAAGTCTGATTGACAGTTTACGCATTAATCTTCATTAGTATGATTCATGTGGTCATTCAGGACAGCTGTAAACACTTTTGTCTTTATATGTGGTCAGACAAACAAATGGTAAAACCTCTTTCATTACTGAGACCTTTATTCAAATCCACTAGAGATTTTGGAATGAATTAGAAGTTGTATTTGCATTCATCACTCACATCCCTCTGGCCACTGTAGATTCCAATTCTAAAGGTGGATAAAAAAGTAAAGAACATCCACCACCTTGAACTTCATCTAACCCCGGGTAATAAATGTCCACATTAAGAGAGTTGGATCAAACTGAGCCATGTTAAAGTACTGGGTTTAGTTCCTCCTGAATAAATGAAGTGGAGTGCGTGAGTGAGGTTTTATCTTGAGACAACATTAATCCACTCCCTCTCTGACTTAAAACCCTCCTGACTCACAAGCAGAGCTATTAGTTGGTCTTCGTTATCTAACAGTACACATGACTCGACCCAAGATACAAAGATTGAGAAAGCGATCTCTGGGAAACATGGCGCCGTCTCCCTGGAGAGAGATGGAAAGTTCAGTGAAAATTGTTTTATAAAGGAGAAACAATTACTGCTGAGCATAAATCAATAGTGTGTTGTTTGCAAACCTCTGGTACAGTTGTGCTGATACCGTGTGTAGATGGTAATCTTACAAGCTGCAAACTCATTAGAAGTGCACCTGCATTGTAGATCCTGATAAAAGAAAAGCATTTAGAGCAAATGGACACACTGCACACTTGTTTTTTTAAAGCAGCACCAATCGATATTTTTGTATGAGCATGGAATCAAAATACAATATGTGAAAGGTGTTGGTAAGAGTGACAAATCAAAATAATTATATCCCAGTCAGCAGTTCCCATCAAACTAACCCTAACCCTTTCCATCAGAGATTGGTGGAGACCAAACCTGAGCTACAAGGAGAGTGAATATTGGAAATTCATCATGATGCCAAACATCGGAAATGTCTACCTCTGCTGTGTCTCGCATGGTTGTGTTGGTGCTGTGTTGCTGCAGCTGTCAGCCCTGTCTTTCTTCACAGAGTTTGACTTTGATCATGGCCATCAATAATTTGAATGTTTCAGATCATTTCATTATGAATTTCTTCTGTGCTGTTAATCTTGAGACTCTTCTACACTTTCCAAATGTTATCAGACTGAATGGATGGTATTCTGATGTGTGATGCTCAAAACAATGTATCCACTGTTTTAAGGCAGCAGCAGTAGGTTACAGCCAGTGCTGCGCAGCCATCGGGCATGGGACCAATCCCTGTGGGTCTGTGGTCCATCAGAAAAATATGTTTTTGGTCTGGTGGACTGTCAAACATGTCTGTTTTTACCAGCCGTCTCTGTGTGACTGTCATTCAGGGTTTCAGACAAGTACTGCATTGGAAGCATACAGATACATTAAATATACTAAAGCCCAGTTGATTGATGCTCAGGGGACACACTTTTAAGAAATTACCCGCTGGCAACAATTGCTAGAATAGAAGCTATGTGAGCAATATGGATAAACTCTTCTAACGTGATATATGTGATTTTATATTGCAATATCATACAGTACAATAAGAGATTGACTGCACCACTTAGTATGCTGTAAAACAAATCTGTACTGGAGTGCTTTTTCGGTTTTGTGTTACCTTGATAATGTGAGACAGTAAATATGAATGCATGACTATTGAAGATGAGGAAATCCAGTTAATCCAATAGAAGCATGAGACAGCTCTGATTCTCAACATTTCCCACAATGGCTGAAAACAACCAGAGACATTACAGAGAGAGCTAGCTCAGTATAAACCATATGGAAGCTAATTCATATGCAAACTTTAGTGATGTTATATATCTCGACCTCACCAGCACTGTCACCAACTCTTACAATATGTGTTTTTTTTAACTCCTTTTAAGGCACCAAATATCTCCCTCTCTTTCTTATGAGCCATGAAATACAAACTTTAAGATCTGTTTACATCAGAAATGGCTGCAGTCATGTAACAGATGTGATAAATCTGGAACATAATGCATTAACTGACACCACAGGACAGAGCCATGATGTGATTGGCTCCACTTTCAGACCAAAGAATCAGCTACTAATATGAACTGAGTTAAAAACAAGTTATTTATATCGCAATTTGAGAATCAGAGTCAGAATGCTGTGGTTGTATTACATATTTTGTCTGTATTTTTTCATGCGCTTATTTACTTCTTCAGTGTTGGACCTCATTTATGTTCTTGTCTCTGAATGGGAGTAAATGTGCATCCAGGTACCAACATCTGCTGGAAAGACTGGAACCAGTAGAGTGATGGACACACTATCACATGTAATGTAATGTGTCCACATACTTTTAGCTATGTAATAGCTGTTTATGCATTATTATTATTTGTACAGTTGTAATGTGTCCAGCTGTCTGGTGTTAGTTTTGTATTGTTATGTACCGTATATACAGTATATCTATATTACATGTTGATCATAACAATCATGTGTGTGTGTGTGTGTGTGTGTGTGTGTGTGTGTGTGTGTGTGTGTGTGTGTGTGTGTGTGTGTGTGTGTGTGTGTGTGTGTGTGTGTCTGTGTGTGTGGGTGAAGAAGAGAGAAAAAAAGGGAGAGAGAGGAAGTGAAAAACCAGAAGAGACACACAGAGAGCCAACACAACTATGACCACCCTCTGTAATTTAATAGGCTTTAATATACCTTCACTCACTGCTGACAGTGTAACAACTTAAACTGTAATGCATGCATACTTTAACAATAATAATACACTCCCACTGCTCCTTTAATATGCAAAAACAGGACGGTGCAGATCTGTGTGAGGGAAGACATCCAATGCTCAAACCAGTGATGTCAGCTCACCACTGCGTGCCAAAATTGGTTTGAAATATTGTGCAGACCTTCATGGTCCTCAGAGGATGATTTGATCTGACGTTGGTGAACCCTTGGCTTTTCCTCTAGCGCCACCTGCAGGTCCACAGTTTGACATAGACAATCATTTTGGAGGGTATTAAGGGCCGGAACTAAATATATTCATACGTAATTATATAATTTAACACTTAATTGTGATCATAAATAAATAAATGACAGATTAAATTAGATATTAAATATATAAGTGTTACATTTATTTGTGTATTTATCAATCTATTGATTTATTTATTTATGGACTGGTACAGTTAGGCTGATTTCACACATGCAGAATGTGAGCTGCCTCTTCACCACGCTGTTGTTTTGTTCTGATGCCTGAATGGAATTCTTTGATATTGTAAACAGCAGATGGACATCTACTCAGCTCAGTGTTGTAATAGTAGAATCTTTAATGGCCTGGCTGTGTGATCGCTTCATTTCTAGAATGTAAAAAAAACAACAACATTTGGATTAAAATGGAATATTTTAAATCACATTTTATATAGCAATTGAAAATGTATTATGAACTGGATAGCTTTTTATTTTACAAAATCTATTCATTTATTTAAACTTTAACAACCACATCAAATCAGTCAGTGGTGGATTCTGATAGGGGCGACATGGGCAGCCACCCAGGGCAGCATTTTACCGGGGGCGGCACAGGGTGTACACGTCAGAAAAAAATCTAATTAAAAAAAATCAAGTGCACCCAATGTTGTATGGCAGCCTAATGATGGAAAAAGTAAAATTAGTCATACTAAAAATAAATAAACCACAATTTATATTTTTGATTTTTAGGATTATATTTGTAGGATTTGTACAATTTACCATGTTTTTATTACCTATATGCTATAATTTATGACAATTTGATTCTTTATTTTATTTATATTTATATAGTACTAGAGCTGCCACGGAAATCAGTAACAAAACCTACATAATACAACTATAAAAACATTCTAGAAATTCATGTCCAGGCATGATGTAGAGAAACTTATTGTGATGGTCTCTTCTCAAATCCCCTGGTGAAAAGTCTCAGGTGTCTTCTGCTCATTCAGAATGCTGCAGCTGGTTTCCTAAAAAAGACAGATAACTGAACTCAGAGTCTAACCACTGGCACTGATGTGTCCTAAGAAAGGGTTTAAAAAAAAAGGGTGAAAAAGCGGAAACAGCACACACACACAGTTAGTACATAGTAGCACATAACATAGAGGAGAATTTAGCAGCTAAAGAGACATATGTTTCTCAGACGTTGGTGGAGATCAAACCAGAGCTAAAAGTAGAATGAATATTGGACTTAGATTCATCAGGTGAACACATATTTGGTGTGTAAACAGACAGCGGTCTTCTTATTATCTCACAACTTCAACTTAACCAAGTGATACAGTTCACAACTTGTTTTGCTGCCTCAAATGCTCAAAAATCAGTGAATGCAGCAGTCAAGTGTTCATATGAACAGTGAACAAGGTTTTCCATTCTGTAATCATTCCTCCTGTTCATACTGACTATTAAAAGATCTCCTTCAAATGTGCTTTCAATGAAAGTGATGGAGGACAAATTCCACAGTGTGTCCACACAGTCATTTAAAAGTAGATGTGAAGCTTCTATTCAGCTTCAGCAGTCTTAGTTAGTCATATCCAGTGATATCTGACACATTTACAGTCTTTTTAGCATCAAATTCCCTCTTAGTGTTTCCCTGTTGAGCTGTGGTGGAAGTATAGTAACAAAAAGAGGAACTTTGGTACTAAAAACACTGTAACGTTGAAACATAGCAGATGAAGATTTGACTCATTTGGACGCTGAAGCTTCATATTAGCTTCACATCAACTTTTAAATCCATGTTTACACAGAAGGAAGACTGTGGATTTAGTCCTCCATCACTTCCACTGTAAGTGCATTATGAAGGGACCTTCTAAGTATGAACAGGAGGAATAATAACAGCAAGAAAAAAGCATGTGTCAATGTTCATTCGGGCTCCTGACTGTAGTTTTACGACACGTTTGAAAAATGCACTCTTTATCCAAGCTGCACTTAAACCTACATCTGTCCCTAACTAGTATTTATTTCTCTTTTTTCCCTCTTTAATTTCTTTCCTCCTTAATGTTTTAAAGCATTATAAATACCTTTGAATTGCATTAGTCTGTAATATATGCTCTAGAAATACACAAGTAAACACATGATCATAATTAATTTACATTACACTCATCTTAAATTGTATAATATTGTGTAATACTAATATTGTGTTATGCAAGAAATATTATGTCAAACTATTTATTCAGCTAACAGTAACAGTTGACTTACTGTACAATGCTTATAAGGTAAAAGACTGCATTAGTACCCCCAGAGGCCCCTGGGCACTTAAGCTCATGTCCCCCAACAACTTATTTTATTCTGATTGGATAACGCTGCTGTTGGATGGAAATCTTGTAACTCTTGTAATTTTTGGACATACTAGTGACCATAATTATCGGAGACATGATGAAAAACACAGTCATTTATGTGATTTTTGTATTTAACATCACTGACCCAACACTCCCTCCGGGTGGACTCAGCTGTGCTGCAGCCTGTCTGGAGGCCCCGTCTCCTCAGCAGCACCCTGGTGTAGCAGGAATGTGTCCAGGGACACTCATTATGCCAATGGACCAGACAGAGGGAGCTCGTTACTGTCATGAGGAAGAAGACAACTCTGGGCTCCTATAAATAGCTGTTTAAAAATAGCCTCAGGCTGTAGTTATGACAAGGAGTCTCAGGGATGTATTTGCTATAATGCAGCTTGATCAGCTTAAAGGATGACAGGCAGACACCCCCTGGATCCAGATAAACCAACCAACACAACTTGCAGATTAACCCATTGCAAATGTAGAATAAATATTATAATACATTACAGTTGCCCTTTGAAGCAGAGATTCACCTGCTTTTTTTCCCCCGGAAAAATTGTTGAACAAATGTTGACTTTTCACTACTTTTCTGGAGTTTCATGTTCCTGCGCTATTCCTGCTTTCACTCAACAATATGTGACATCAGCTAATAGCTTGCCAAAAATAATCATTTAAGAGTAGTGTTGTCAGTTCCTAAGCAACACACACACACACACACACACACACACACACACACACACAAACGCGCGCGCACACACACACACACACACA
Source organism: Scomber scombrus (assembly GCF_963691925.1). Taxonomy (NCBI): domain Eukaryota; kingdom Metazoa; phylum Chordata; class Actinopteri; order Scombriformes; family Scombridae; genus Scomber; species Scomber scombrus. The sequence goes on from NC_084973.1 coordinate 5,370,151, forward strand.
CACACACACACACACACACACACACACACACACACACACACACACACACACACACACACCTGCGTCATTTCCTACACTCAGAGGGTCTGAAAGCATCCAATTCAGCGCTCCCTGCCATTTGCGCACCGAGAAGGCTTCGTGTAGAAACAGAGACTCAGAGTTCATCCAGTAGACAGAATAAACAAAGAGGAGGTCATTATGTTATTAAGATGTACCGACTGACGATTTAATAACAAGGAAAGTCTGCCACGGATTGTAATCTGTCGGATATTAACATTGGACACTCTGAACGCTGCAGCTTGTCCCGGTGAAGGATGCGATAAAGCTCGGATGGATTAAAAGAAAACAGTTAGGAAAAAAAGAACATTTGACTTTATTCACTGCAAGAAGAAAAAAAAAAGATTGAGTGATGATGATGGTTTGTTTCCACATGACACATCTTCAACGTGGTAAGGCGTGCGTATCACCGGTCACCTGTTGAAGTTGTGCGTTGAGCTGCTTTACTTTTTGCAATCAAAACGAGAGGATCGACTTGAGAGGTCGCTTTCAAACCAAATGCTCCGTCCTCCGGTCTGTATGATGCACTGATTCTCCGTTATGTTGTAGGATGAGCGCTGATCTGGAGCGCGTTTCGCTCAACACATCCCTGAATCCTACCGGCCCGGGCGGCCGTGCGCTATCGGCAAACGTCCGGAGGCTCCACAACGCTCTCAACCTGCTGCTTAGTGACCTGGAGAGAGAGCAGTTCATCCACTGCCTCAATGTGTACCACGCCAAGCGCAACGTCTTCGACCTGGTCCAAACTCTCAAAGTGATTCTCAACACTCCCAGTAAACGACAGCTGCTGCCCATGCTGCGTCTGGTCATCCCGCGCTCCGATCAGCTGCTGTTCGACCAGTACACGTCTGAAGGACTCTACCTGAAGACAGATCTTATCCCCAGCAACGGCACCGCGGAGGGCTTTGGAGACGAGGCCGATTCAACTCTGCACAAATATGTCAGCTCCATCCACGAGCAGCCCCTCACCTCGGCTTGTCCGGACACTTTCAGCGGCGCAGAGGAGCAGTCGGTTGCTATGGCGGCTCAGTACTTCGAGAACCCCTTTGGAGAGATGCGTAAAGTCACCCTGACGCGCTCCAGGAGCCACGAGGGTCTGGGTTTCAGCATCCGCGGGGGGTCGGAGCACGGAGTGGGGATCTACGTGTCCCTGGTGGAGCCGGGCTCATCGGCGGAGAGAGAAGGACTGAGGGTCGGGGACCAGATAGTGACCGTGAACGAGCAGATATTTGACAATGTCACTCACATAGAGGCGGTGAAGGTAGGATTTGACACACGTGTGCGCGTGCATGAGTTAGAAATGGATGATAACTGTTCAGGATCATGTCTGTGTGGAGAGAGAGAGAGAGAGAGAGAGAGAGAGAGAGAGAGAGAGAGAGAGAGAGAGAGAGAGAGACTAATGTTATTTGAGACTTATATTTTTGTACATGGCGTGTATGTGCTGAGCTCCACATGTAAACACTATATGCTTGTATGCTTCATGTATGGAGATCAGAAGCAGTGGGCCGTGCTGTCCTAAAAAAAAACAGCAGTAGCCTCCAGTCCAGCCACTTCCTCTTTATTAATTCTTCTACACCACTTGACTGTGGCTTAATGCTCTGTGGCCCCTGGCACAGTGAACCAACATGTTCAGATGGAGCTGATGGAGTAAATGCCCTGCTCTCACATAGAGGAAAACAACAGCAAATGGATAAAGCACATTTTCTTACAGTTTTTTTTAATAGGGTGAATTTGTGATTGTGCTACTTTCACTATATGTGCAGCTAATAGAGGTTAAAATAATTATTATATCCCAGCCAGCATGTCCATGTGGGCCCCATAAGGGTTACACTTGGGCTGCAAATATGGGTCCCACGTGTTCAATGAAATCTGTTTCTAAGGTTTCTGTCTCCACCCCCAACAGAATGGAGGTTAATGGAATTGTTTTTGTGGTGCTCAGGAAATAGAAACATTGCATTATTGTATTTACAGACTGGATGAATGTGCTGTATGATTCATGTTTTGTTCTATTAAGTTGTGCCACCATTACAGCAGTGGCAGAGTCAAACTGAACACATTTACAGACAGTGAAAGAAGCAGATATGTTTGGATTGGTCACAGTCAGCAGTCCCCCTCAAATAGATAAAGGTAGTCTGTGTGAATGTGGAAGTAATATTTTGAAAAAAAAGGGTGAAACTGGTTAAGGCACAAGATTTAGGACAAAATAACTGTAACATACCACTTCTCTACAACCTCCAATGTGTGGATGTGAGAGTCCTGTGGATGTTAATGTATTTATAATTAATAATAATAATAATAATAATAATAAGAAGAAGAAGAAGAAGAAGAAGAAGAAGAAAAAGAAGAAGAAGAAGAAGAAGAAGAAGAAGAAGAACTTTATTTATATAGCACCTTTCAAAAACAAAGTTCACAGAATGCTTTGACAGACAAGGCAAAAGCATTACAATAACAACAAGACACACAACACAGAGAGAGGTAACAAGACTGGCATTGACAAGATGAGAGTAGAGGACAATGAATACAGTTGGAGATAATGAGAATATAAAAATATATAAAATAAATAAAACAAAGTAAAAATAAGATTAAATAAAAGACAGTAGCAATATTCAAAATGAACAAACAAGCAGATGACATCACATAAAAGCTAGTCTGTAGAAATGAGTTTTGAGTAGTGATTTAAAAGAAGGTACTGAATGTGCAAGCCTTATTTCCTCGGGCAGGTTGTTCCAAAGCTGAGGGGCCCTGATGGCAAAAGCTCAGTCCCCTCTAGAGTTCAGCCTTGACTTTGGAACAACCAGAAAGGCCCCACTCGAGGATCTAAGGCTGCGGGCCGGCTCACACGGAGTCAACAGATCGGTTATGTAGCTTGGAGCTAGACCCAGACGTGCTTTAAAAGTGATCAGTAAAATCTTAAAATCAATTCTAAAATGAACAGGGAGCTAATGAAGAGAAGCGAGGATTGGGGTGATGTGATGTCATCTGTTAAAACCAGTAAGAAGCCTAGCTGCTGCGTTCTGAACTAGTTGGAGGCGAGAGAGACATTTTTGAGGTAACCCGGATAGGAGAGAGTTGCAGTAATCTAAACGGGGAAAAATTAAAGCATGAATAATTTTTTCCAGGGTCAGAGTGGGTGAGCATCGGCTTGAGTTTGGAGATTGTTCTTAATTGTAGATAACAGGACTGGACAGTTTTTTGTGATATGAGGAATGAAACTTAATTCTGGGTCAAACAGGACTCCAAGATTTCTGGCAGTGGGCTTGATGTTCGCGGACAGGGGACCAAGACTGATGGGATTTTTTGTATTTGGGGGATTGAACAGTATTATTTCTGTTTTGGAGTTGTTAAATTGAAGGAAATGTTGTGCCATCCAACAGTTGACATCATGGAGACAGTCTACAGCAGCAGTTAGGCTTCTGTAGTATTTATATTTGTCCTTCACAAATCTCGAAAACTGTTCATCTACTTCATACCTGGCGGATGTATTGCTGGAGATTCAAGGAGGAAAGTTTCTCTTAACTACTTTGGAGCAAATCACAAGTGTGACAAGGAAGCCTCCAGTGCACATAGACTGAGAAAGTGAAGTAAGAGACAGTTAAGCTTTTTGAATGAAAAATATTTGTTTATTCATTGAAGATAGGTAGATTCATATATAGCAGGAGGAGTAGATGTCATTTCTATGGAGTTTAATGAGTTAATGTAACTTTTTTGTGGACATTTTTACTCAAAGCATACTGTAGATTTTATATATATTCAAACACATCTGGAGAGATCGTTATTTAATCAAAACTGAAAGATGCCTTTCTTTAAAAGTGGAGGGTCAGTGCCTTACCATCGACAGACTGTTCAAGATTGTCCTCCAAACAAAAATGACAACATCAGTCCTTTTCCGCAAATCTCTGAAAACGACGTGGGGCGACATTATCATAGAGTCACAAAGACCTCGGAGGGAAAGGTCGAGGTTGATGAAGACTTCAGACAACAATACCAGAGATCATATTTCAATTTGAACTGTTACAGCTGTTCCCCAACCTTTGGCAAGTAGTTATTATTGTAACCATGACAACGAAGGTCCCCTAAACTTGACGACGTAGCAGATTTCATCTTAATCAAGATGCTTCTTAAACCTTAACAGAGTACTTATTTGAACCCAAACCATGAATGAACACAAAGATTAAATGTTAAAACAATGGAGATATTTACCATGACGGTAAAATGTGTTGCCTCTTTTGATTATGTGTCAGAGGATTGACATTCACCCTTTCACACTGCAATAACACCAACATCATGGAGCTCATCATTGAGGCTGGCCTACGAGTGCAAAAAGTGGAGGTATGTAGAGATGGCAGCTGACGCGCAACAATGAAGCTGGACAATAAAGGTCTAACCGGTTGAAGGGGACTGTAGAGGGTTCATAGCCATGTCAACATCAAAGCTACTCCAGGAGATATTAGTGCGAGGGTCCACCGGCAGGCAGTCAAGGAATTCTCAAGGACTACTGAAATGGGGAGCCAGTGACTGTGGATTAAGAGAAAGGACTCCACCTGGGCCCCCAAGAGAGTAGATGGCATCTAGGAGGTGAACTCTGAATGCCGAGTTTCACGGCTGAACCCTTCTGGGCCTATCAGCAAAACACTGAGGAAGGAAGACGCCAACTTGACAACCCAGAGGATGCCATCACTCACTTGACCATCACCCAGAGTCCTGGCAGCATGCCTCAATTGTGCAACTAAGGGATAATAACATCTAGTCCTACACAGCAGATCTGCTACCTGAAGCTCTGTGGCTCACTGTGGCTGCATCACCACTCACCATACCTCCATGTATTACTAAAAACTGATTAACTAACTTTATAAACATGCCCATACCTTCATGTCCTCCAATATCTATCAAACAGAGTCAGGGACTATAGCTGCTCTTCTGGTGTAGGAAGTGTAGGATTTGTGTTAGCACCAATGAACACCAATGAAGTGTTTAGATGATACTACACTGGGGAAAAATATGGACCAACCAAAGAACCATGGCTATAGCATAGATCCACCACTAGAGGAGATTAATAGGAACTATACTTCATTAGAACTATATCTTTTTTTAAATTTATTTTTGAAGTTTAAAAACAGGAACAGAACAAGAAAAGAAAAAGCGAGTGAATATGGAAACAAAACAAAACAGACAAAACATAAAACACCCGCACAAACCCCACACAGAGACAGAAGGTAAATACAAAATACTGCGTCATGAGTCATCAGGGATAATGTTGAAGTAACGGCCAATAAACAGTAACTGTACCCAGTTATTTCAGACGAAGGAAAAACTATATCCTTATTATATTCCAACATTCAATTTCAATGGTACTGATAAACAAGAATCAGGCATAAATCGATTAATTAGTTAATGTAGTCGGGAGTTTCTGCACCTTCTGTGTCATTATTCAAGTGAAGCAAGTGAAGAGAGAAGGGTGTGACATCCAATAAAAGTTGCCTAGCCGGGAATCATACCTTGGACATTGCATTTATATGGTGTGCATTTCAACCACTTGGCCACCAGGGTGCCCCAAAAGTCAGACTCAACAACAGCAGCACAGTGATACTAACTTTCTTGATTATGTTGGTTTTCAGTTCATTAAGCTAAATTCATGTGTCCCAGCTTGAAGCGTTCTCCCTCACAGTTTGGTAATTATTCTAAATTAATTTGTTTCCCCTCATCTTCAGATCCAGGCTTGTCTCAACATCAGATGTTGACATGGTGCATCTTTCTACTAAATAAATTAAATTAGCACAAACTCCTATTTTGGATAGAATCACAGTATAGACATGCTGATTGGTTTCTGGTGCTCCGGGTAAAAGTTTGTACATATGAAGCTACAGATAGTACTGAAAGCACTTGTGCTCTCTCTAGTAGGCTGACTTCCATGTCATATATTGGGTCAAGTAGTTTACTTTGACAACATGGCTCGGTTTAGAAGAGTGCTTGGTCCTGCTTCCAAAGAGTGTACTATATTCCAGGTCAGTGCTATAAGCCCCGGAGGAAATGAATGCATCGCTACAGTTTCAGTGTGCTGCAGGGTGGTGGAAAAGAGGCACAAATCTTACAAACACCACACAGTCTGAGGTTCCAATTTTATGGCAAAATGATGTAAAAAGAGTGTTTTCAGTTTGATTTTATGGACTACAGCTATGAGGCATTGTGTTTTAGCTGTAATTGACAGATCTGTTGTGTCTAAAGATTTAATTGGAATATGGAAACACATGAGTCAGAACAACCAGTGCAAGCTCATCTTGTGCTGCGTTACTGAGTGTTCTCATTGATCCGGCTTTGATTCTTCTGTTTGATGCAACTGAATGATGATGTGAGAGAAGCAGGCATGTAGGAGGCAAAGATACTTAGAGAAAAACAAGAGGCAGAGGACTCCTGGCAGCAATGTGAATGTGTTTCCGCGTTTAATGATGTACTGATGATGCACTGTTTTATTGTCCTGGATATTAATGTTTTATTTGACGCATGTATTCGTCTGCCTGTTTAACCTTTTCCGTGACCTTGCAAGCTTTTTCTCACAGAGTCAGACTCTAACACACACTACCTACAGCAATTTCTAAACAGAAACAACACTTCTCCTGGAGGCTGAATGGCAATGGCGCAGGCCTTGGGCGACATCTTATTTAAGAGCTAATAAAAAGCCTTTTTTTTCTTACCTGCCTGTACAAGGCTTCATTGAATCAGTCCAGAACGAGGGGGGGAAAAGCAATCACAACAGCTCCTTTTTTCCTGACAGTGCTGAAGAGCTTATTTTGTTCACTCCACCAGACACACAGGCAGTCCTGGATATTTGTGGCATATAGTTTTTGTCTTTAAGCAGAAACTTTATTTGAAGTGCAGACGGCACAGAGCTCTTTCTGATGGTAGAATAGTTTGACATTTTAGGAAATGCAGTAAACAGCTCTCTTAACTGTTTATAGGGCACTTATTGAAATACTTGGAAATTCAAAATTTCAACCCTAGAGAGTTATTGGGGGATATTTCATGACTTTTTTTGTTTTTGTGACTTTTTTCAAAATATTTCATTATTGTTGCAAATCAAGGTCAATGAAGTTACCATATATGGTTCCTCACTGGGCTATATGGAAAATATTTTTCAAAAAATCCACATGGTTCCACAACCTCACAGAAAGGCATGGGGAAGCTATTATTCACTCGAAAAAGGGTTAAGAGAGTGAGATATCTGAAGAAAGAGCTGTAATCAGGAAGAAATAGCGAGCCTGGCACTAACAATAAAGCTCAGTGATGAACAAATGTTAGCTTCTTTGTATTATACAAAAATCAATGCAAAAACAGCAGTTTGTAGCAGTGTTTTTGGATAACAGTCAGAGCAGTGACTGTGCACAGCTCCAGGTATGTAACTTATGTAGCTAAAACCAATATGACCACTGACTGTATCTGCAACATGCATTATAGACCAGGGGTGTCAAACTCATTTTAGGGTCATATACATCCCAATTTGATCTCAGGGGGGCCAAACCAGTAAAACCATTGTATAATAACCTATAATAATATATAACATATCTTATAACTTTACTATAATAAACCATCTATTTACAAAACAGATGAACAACCTGAGCTGTCTCAAGAAAAATGAGTGCAATTTCATTAGCCTTCACACATGCATCAACATTAGGTGTCAAATCCTGAGCAGCTGCCAATTTCAGTGTCATTCATGTGCTTGTGTGTGAACCTGGAACACAGTTTTGTTTTATTGATGTTCATCAAAAAATAAGTCTTGTTCACAATAGATAAGTCGTCCCAAACATGCACAACATTTTTGCAGCCAGGACTGTCAATTTTTTTCAAGTCAGTTATCTCATGTTGGACGTTCCTGACTGTGAATTGTGAGCGAAAATAAGCGACAATAGCGCTGCATTTTATTGAAAAATTGGAATTACTTTTCTGACCTATCAGCAGATATTGACTTATCACAGATATATCAGTATCTGTGAATATGTTGTCCAAAATGTGAGATTTTTTATTTTTTTAAGTTATATAAATAGCAATTTATGTATTCCTGAATTTTTTTAAATTCAAGTTTAATATATCCATGTTTTTAATTCATAACTAATTATAATTATTAAATTACCAGCAAAGTTTACTGTATCAGTGCACTGATGTCATTTTATACAGTAAAGTTGATCCTTAAACTGTAAAATATCACAGCCTCCATAACATATCTTTGTGTTTGATAACCACATTTGATGGATCATTGCTAAAAGATGTGTGTTTAACTATATATTGTGTACATGTAACATTACCAGCCATTATACTGTATCGATATTTGAATTTGAGTTTTTGCTCTTTAATAATGGTATCAGCATCAGCCCCTAATCCTGTATGTTGGGCTCTACTTTTCTGTAATTTTCATACTTTGCACTGTTATCCAATGTGCTGGATTGGACCCCTTGGCTGCCCAATTCTGGTCCACAGGCCGTATGCTTGACACCCCTGTAATAGACCAATCCAGATTATAGGTGAATGTTTAAAAAAAAAGGCCATTACTGTGATATCATCTCACCTATAAACAATACAGAAATAATTCTTTTTTTTGTTTTTTTGGCCAAGGAATGTTTTCCAGGTGATCATATAAAACCTGCTGCATATTCATATACAATCATACAATGCATGTAAGGTACATATCTAACTATTAGCATACTTTTATTAAGTTTTAATATACATCAAGACATCTTATTACCTGCAAATCAACAAAACCAGCTTAACAGGATAGTAATAAACTTTCAATTTGAGGAAATAATGGAGAGTCTACTGACCTGTACTCCATGCAGGGTCGGCCTGTGGCATAGGGCATGAAATGTGTAGGGATTCAACAAATAAAATGTAGTTTGCTCATTAATAAGCGTTGGGGGTGTTGGTAGGTGTATTAAGGTTTTTATTCTGGACAGAGCAAGCTGTTTTTCTCCCTGCTTCTAGCTGTTATACTACGCTAGGCTAATTTAACACACAGCTTAACAAGATTCCTGTTCATTTTGGAATTCATTTTAAAATCTTGGCGCTCACTAATAGAGCTGTGTCCCTCACATTTTAAGACTTTGGGTGATTATGCTTTCTAGTCGGCAGCACTAAAGCTTTGGAATAGTTTTCCAATCAGTCTGAGATCTCTGTGGACTCTTAAAAAACAGTTAAACCCCATCAGACAGACATTAAGGTAGCACGTAGTATTTAATGTGTCTCTTTCCCTTTTATCTGTTGTTTATCTTTATTTTATTTATTTGTCTGTGAAGCACTTTATGACTGGTGTCTGTGTAATGTGCCATATAAATACATTTGACTTCCTAAATGCCACTTTACTTAAAAGACTCTATTAATATTCAGAGGCATGTGAATAAGGCTAATATTTCCAGCTCCTGTCAAAGGCCACGGCTCTTCCCTTGCTGCAGGTCCACATCCTCACTCTCGTTAAGAGCTGAGTGATTCATTACAGCTTTTATCGAAGCTGTTAACATTTAAGTCCTGTTGCACTAAGATGCTTCCTGTTGTCTGAAACGTGACTTTAGAGCTGTTTACCGGCAGGGTGGCATGCCAGCAGGATCGCTTTATATACAAAGGAGCTCTTTTGTTAAAATGTATAGATTTAGTCAGGCTATTATGTAACAACGGTGTTGTGAATATACAATACAGAATGTGAAATTCAGTTTTTTACAACCTGTGTCTTGTTTTTTATTGTTTTGGGTGGGATAACAGTGTCAACTAGAAACACACAATCGCTGGTTTGTAAGATAAAGTGAAATGTCACTTACAATCAGCCAATGCATTGTAAAAAAAATATGGTCCTTACTAAACCATAATGGGTACTGCAGAAGTTGAACTGTTAAATCTAATATATATTTACAAGTCAGAGTTCATGTAATAACTGTGACGGGTATATCTATATATAATAACTATTGTTACAGATATTCATGCCCTCTAGAGGATGAATGTTGTGAATCTAGTGATCATCTAACTTTTCCTTTAGTGCCACTATGAGGCTGACCATTGTGGTTTTGCATGAAATATCTCAACAACTCAAAATGAATTGTAACAACTTATTCCTTAACTGATCCCTTAAAGCTGCTACATACTGTATTGATTAATTGATTGATTTAGAAAATAATAATATATCAGAATACTTTTTTTATATAGTTGAGTGCCTGTTGCTCAGGAGGTAGAGCAGGTCATCCACCAATGGGAAGATGGGTGGTTTGACATGTTGATGTGCCCTTGGGCAAGATACGTAACCGCAAATTATTCCCGATGGCTGCACCAATAGTGAGTGAATGTGTGTGAATGTGTGTGAATGGGTGAATGAGACATGTAGTGTAAAAGTGCTTTGAGTGGTACAAAATACTAGAAAAGTGCTTTATAAGTACAGTCCATTTACCATTTTACCATATAAAGATATCGTGAAGTCATGGTGTCGTGAGCAGAGAATGAAGTCACACTCCCTCTGTGTATGTTCAACCTTCTCTGAGATTCTCTGTTGTTTTGGTAGCTGGTCTGGCTGTGCATGCATATTGCAGTCCCTCCCTGTGGAACTGTTGGCCCTCCCTGCGTTTTCAGACTGTGGTGTCGTGGTGGTTGGTGTACTGCGAGTTGGACGGTCCTTGGTTTTTGGCTCTTCTGTGTTCAACATTGCGCCCAGGTCACAAACTTTCTGAAATCACAGCAAAACAGTACACTAAAATATGTTTCTGAAATCATTTGAGGCAAGAAACAGACAATGCAGTAACATAATCTCGGTTCATATTTGATCAGCACTGCCTAGTTTGACAGGTTGATCTGAGTTTTGTGAGCTGTGTGTTCAGGTACCACTTTCTCTGTGTTTCATATAAACATTGCTGAGAATGTGAAGGGATTGGGGAAGTTTGGCTGTCACGCCTATTTGTTTTGGTCTGGTTGATGCTGATTTACTAGTGGTGCTGAATGTTGTATATAGCACCTTTAACTTTTCATGTACGTCACTCCAAGTCAATTTTCTTTGTACAATACTTTGGACATTCCCATCAACATCAGCATGAATCCTACACTTCTCACACTGCAACTCAATAGCACGTTTTCATTACACCTTCCCTACCTGATAAAGACACACATCTTTCAAACTAAACACCATGTAGTCTGGGACCATGTAGCCACAGAAGACATTATACAACTGTTCTTACAGGTTGAGACATTTTGTTTCTGTATGACGGGTAAAAACTATAATAGTTATTAATAACACTGTATACTTGTGTGTATACCACACAAACTCTTGAATGTTCATTATATCCAAACTGACTGACTGTTATACTGTATCTGTAAGAAATTAAGCTAACCTGACCTGTCCTATTTATGCTTTTTTCTAATCCCAAATAATAACAAATACTGTATGCAAGTTGGAGTTTTTTTTGTGGGTTTGCACACACACACACACACACACACACACACACACACACACACACACACACACACACACACACACACACACACACACACACACACATACTTTCCTCATCCTCCTCCATCCATTCAGGAAGACGAGCAAGAAATCCCACGGCTCAGGAGCAAACAGACCTTCAAACTTGTCGCTATTTATACACCAGCAGGCACAAGGGTAAAGACCTTTATCTAGATCCTTACAGAGCCATGTTTAATATAAATGCCTGAAAGAAAACACCGTTACATAGTGACATCAGAGGAATAACAGCAACATTTTTGAAAGTGAGAAACCCTTTTATCCGCATAGTGTGTGTGGAGCTGTTTGACTTATGACCTTGTATTAATAGAGGCATTACTTTAAAGTGTACCAACACAAGATGCATTTCTGTTGTGACTGCAGGTCTAAACTCACATATTGAACAGGGATTGAAGCCTGAATATGTCATTTACCATTTCCATATGGGCCGTCTGGGCTTTCCCATCAGTATGCACCGTCCTCACTGTGATAGGACGAGGATCAACACAACACATAACCTTCCTCTCACTACATTTCTCTAAGGTTGTTTAGACAGAAATATCAAACTGCTCTGCAGCATCAGAAGGGTCACAGTGATGTTTTTTTTTTTAAAACTATATTTAAAACTATACATGTTGGAATTCTAACAACTCAAGCAGTGTTAACCCTTACATACTGTTCATATTTACACCCTCGCAATATGTTTAAGGTCAATTTCGACCCGCTCTAAGAACCCTAAACCTAACCCTAACCCTCATAAAAAGTGTCTATACCAAATGTTGAACCACAGATGTGTTTAGAAAAGCATCAATAGTGGATCTGACTGATCAAAAAATGTGTGATTAAACCTTGATTCATGTTTCAGAGAGCAGAGAGAGTGTATTTGTTTTAGCTTTTACACCAAAAACATCTATTATCACACAATATCATGTCCTATTTTACCTAAGACATGAAAATATAACATAGCAATAATGATGTAAATGTATTTTATGTAAAGTGAAAATAACAAGAACTTAATGGAACTGTTGGGTTTATTGTATAACCATTAGAGCCATCAGTCTTCACTGCTACATCATAAAAAGAAATCCTCATAACTACTATCTTATTAAAACTATTAACTATTCATTTCATTAAAACACATGGCAATAGATATGGCTCAAATTTGGCTTCAATGGACAAATAGATTTTTATTGCTTAAATCGTCTTTTCTCACCAAGATCATGCAGATTCTTATGGCTGATCAAAATTTGTAAAATGTTTTCATTTTTGTTCATTTTGGGCCACATCAAATTAACCCTAACCCATGTCCTCAGAGAGCTGCCAGGATGTGTAGTAAGGTCTTTGTTGGTGGTATATGGGGCTCTGTTGCTAGTGAGAAAGAGAACGTTCATTTAAACATCATACTGTTAATGTCGAGTCATCTGGGCTCATGTGAGGGGAAAGCAGGGGGGAAGGAGAAGTCTTATCAGATAACATCTGCAGTCCGGATGCAAACACTGAACACAGCTGTAGTCCGGTGGTCAACGAGCACTGATCTAACCTGACACAGAATCCATACACACAATAATTACACATAGACACACAAAACAACACAAAAGTAGCCCAAAGCAATAATACATACAACATCATGCCATGTCTACATCTATAATGTTATATGTTTGCTCTAGGCTACAGTGTCTCTAGAAATTGGGCCCCATGCAAGAACATTTTAATATTCATATCCTACACCTTTTTTTTTATTTAAAAAAAAAACGTTTTTATGAGGTCTGCCCTTAAGAGTGTTCCAAGTCAGATTTATCAAACTCTCCTGACTGGACAAAATTGAACCAGCCTGATGAATGTGACCTGTTCATGAGGACGTGTCTGTTTGTGAGATATCATCACTCGCATGGTTGACAAACCAGAAATTTCCATATTAGGAATGTCTGCAACTTTCATTCATAAAAAAAATGTGCCCAAACAGTGAAAAAGAACTTGATATTGCAGGAATTAGAGTCCCAAATGTATTTTACTCTGACATTTATGACTTTTCCTAAAGTGGCCCAAAATGCACAAAAATGAAAATATTTTAAAATGTTATACTTTTGTATAAGTGCTACACATTTGTGTCCATTGAGGCTGTTTTGGGGCCAAATTTGACCCCACAGTGCCAAAAATGAGTGATGAATAAGGGGATTCTTAGACCGGGTTAGAATTGACCTGGAACATATTGTGAGGGTGTAGAATATGAACAGTATGTAAGGGTTAAAGGTGTTATGCTTTCAGGTAAAATGTGTTTTTTATGCTCTGTGTCTGTTGTTAGATAAGTCTAGATGGTTTGTCATTTTCTATTTGTACCTAAGAGAAAATGATAGCACGTAAAAATTTAAGTGAATGTCACCTGTGTCTTATCATTCTTCATTGTCATTTTCTTGTCACTAACAGCATATTACTTTTTTATTCTGTCGTGAAACTGGCTAAAATCTTTATTGTAAAGGCAACATTCCCTATCTTTCATCAGCAGCAGCAGCAGCAGCAGCAGCAGCAGCAACAGCATGGCCTCTGTATGCTTCAAATAGGCCCTGTTTACACCAGGCATTAAAATCCATATTGAATGATCCAATCACAAGTGCACAGCTCTAAGTACAGCTGTTCATACCTGCCATTAACATGCAGCCCCACAAACATCTTGAGTGACCACTTGTGATTGGTTCTCACTTCCCCACTATATATACAAATAAACACATACATCATTTCAGTTTGAAAAAATCTAATTCATTGTTGTTTTTAACTGATGAGAGGGTCAGGGGTCCATGTAATCTCTGTCAAAAGCTGTGTTCAACATGTTTGGTAACAAATATAGAAAGCACTGAATGCCTCTCATGAAAATCAAAAGCCCATCCTATTGATTTGCTGTTGTGCCACGTCTGAACATATACAGTATAGAGTTACTGTATATGCAGCGATCTCCCTGCAGATGCTGTGCGTACATATGCATTAACTTCATTGATTATTCAAATCTCCTGACAGGATCTGTCACATACATAAAAGTCAAATGTTACATACACACTATCCAGGTTCATACAGTGAAATGTCCTGCAACTGCAGTTATCCACTTGAAACCATCCAGGGGAAATTAAATGTTTAGCTTCAGTTTTTTTTTTTTTTTTGGAAGACAAGCGAGAAACATCGTATTTTCTGCTTTTGGTTTAATTTCAATTCTAATAGCAGATTTGTAGAGGACAACAGGTTAGGAGAACAGGAAAAATGGGAAACAACAGGAAGTGGGGTTTGTATTTTTTAATTCACATGGGGATAAGAGGAGGGGGGGGGGGGGTGCTAAGCGCGACTCCTCCTGAAGAGGGTGCTCTCAAAAGCCTTGATGCGTTACGAGGTAGACTAAAAGGCACCACACATGTGTTATGGGGAGTTTTAGAGCTATAAATTTCAACATGCTGACTAAGGATTTTAGCTAGTCAGGTGGCAGAATATGAGCCTTTACGGCCAAATTCGTAACACTGTGTCTTCCGGGGCTCGGTAAGAAAGCAATACACATAAATTAGGATAGGAGGAATTAGAACAGCGAGGGTGGGTGTTTTGTTTATTATAAAAACCCTGGTTTCAGGTCTCTTTGTTAGCCGTCTAGACTGCTCTGAGATTTTGATGTGCTCTGTGACCGTCATTGATTCAATAGATCTCCTGTTTTTACACCAGTTCTGACTTGTCTTCCTGTGGACTTCTTGCTTCGTCTGATTTGTCCTTCAACCTCATAGTGATTTATAGACCATCTGATTTAAGAGTCAGCACCACATGCAACCCAGACTGATTGGATCTCAATGCGTCTTGGGGTGGGTTTACACCTCTACTACACTATCCACTTGTGATCGGATCACCTGAGGCAGGTAATGAGGTGGCAACATTTACATCCACTTCAAGTTCTTTTTCAACTTTTCACACACCTACATATATAACTTTCTATTTGTGCAACCAAGGAGAGACTGTCCGAGAGTGTGCCCCCCTCTGTAGGATTCATTGTGTCGAGAATACAAAGAGATCAGGGAGGCATTGTGATACAAACAGGAGGAGGCTATTTGGAACAAGTATTTACACTTTTTCCCTTTTGGTACACTTTTGTCTGAAGCATACTGAGACCTTCAGTCCTCAGTGTAGTGTGATGTCTGCTGCTTTGCCTCAGTGTTGCTCTCACCGTGGTCATTCTGGTTATATAGCTGCCTGTGGCTTATTAACCGGTCTGTCATTCTCACCGTACACTCTGCTTCTCTTTGTCAAGAGCTGTCACCTTGACTTGACTTGCCACACTCTTCTTATTCATTTCTCAGATCTCTCAGACTCTTTTTTTTGTCCCTCTTGTTCCATTTCATCTTTGTCTCTCTTTCTTTCAGCCTTCCCTTTTCCCTTGGTGAGAGTTCTGTTTGTTTTGTACAAACCATGACAGAATATTAAACCTGGAGACTCTCTACAGAGGAATGTGTATTAACAAAATCAGCCCCACCACATCAAACATAAAATGGGAATAAATATTCGTTGCGCATTTCAGTGATGTTTGCTCTGCAGAGAGAGTATCGATCTAAATCTATTTATTTCTGTGTGAATTTAGGATTCTAGGAGGTGAGGCTTGCTGTGTACGGTGTCTCCAGCTAAAGCTGAGTAGTAAATAATGAGTAAAGTAAAAATGTGCTGGAGCAGTAGTGCTGGATGTACTGATGGAGCTCTTCCATGGATTCATGTGGATGGCAATGTTGGTCCATGAGTCCACGACTTTGATCTGGGCTGAAATATCTACTATTGGACAGATTTCCATAAAATGTTCATGGTCCCCAGAGGATAAAACCCACTCACTTTGGTTGTTCCCTGAATTCAGTTCATATACCATTTAGCATTGTAGTATTGGTAGGCTAAAACAGCATCTACAGTAGACTGGTTAAACTGGAGAAAAAATGACATGCAGCAGGAGTTTCAGCTCGTTTCTGCAAATACCTTTAACCCATTAAAACTCCCCTAATTTAAACTAATCACAACTTTTAGTTTGGTTGCTGTTCACTTCAGGTTTTCCATCAATATTGCATGGCAGCTTATAATATAATACAGTATTACCATACATTATAATACAATACAATTTCAGTAACAGTAGTGTAAGGGTTCACATTTTGAAATTCAGTAATTACATAACCAATATTAATCCCAGTAACGCTCCATTATTTTTAGACTACACTGGGATTGGCATGCTTGCTGTCTTACTGGGATTCATGGAGGGTTGATATCAGTGTGGTCCAAGTGTTCATCTGACATACCAGCTGAGGAATTCAACTCACTGTAATTCCAAAGTTGTGTGTTCTTTACTGGCTTGCTATGTTATCCACAGGAATTCTTCTAAATTGTATCCTGCATGCTTGTTAAACAGTAAAAGTCTCATTTTATATTCCTACAAAAAAAAAAAAAAAAAAAAAAAAAAAGCAGTGTATGGCGTTGAATGAAAGTTATTTAAAGGAAACTTTGACAGAGATGACTGCAGACTTAAGTAAAGTTATTTCAGTCAGGAATACTCTTGTCATAGCTCAAACTTTTTTACTTGACGATGAAGGCTCCACTCTAAGATGCTCCCTGGATTAGCCAGCAGCATGCTGAGCTAAAAACAGGGAGGCCATTGTAAAACCCCCATGCAGAGTGGGCCGAAAGCAAAACATGAATTTCAGATTGACCATGATGAGCCATGCAGGGACCCTGAACCTGAAAGGTGGAGGCTGAGATGGTGGAGGTAAGCTTTGCCAGCAGCAACAGTGTGAGCAGCAGTGTTGGTGAAGCAATGATCAGTGTAGGTGGGAGTCATATTTAAAGGGACAGCCTTGTGGTGAGAATGGCTGTGATTGGTGTGTGACTGATAAGGTATGCTGTTTCAATCAGTGGCTGTCCATTGATTACATCTGGGGTGTATGACTTCCGTGTCCTGCATGAACTAAAGCTGCGCTTCATAAATAAGATGACACATTATTTTCCCACTGAGTAATAAGTAAAGTAATATAATTACTTTTACATAAGAAATGTGTAATCAATAATTAATTACAAGTAACACTGATGTTCACACATGGATGCAATGTTAAAACGGAGGATAAAATGAGCATTCCTAGAATCTACTAGAGAGGTAGGGAAGATAGGGAAGCCAGTCTGACTGTACTTACAGGCGTGAAGTGATAGAAAGTATCCATACACACTCTGGGGTTTGTGTAAATAACTATTTCAGAATTTGAGAGGTGGGTAAATGGCATTTACGTGCGTTTACTCTCCACTAGAGCCATTTCTCTTCAAACACATAAAACTCAATGTTTGCATCAGAACGTACATATTCTCCTTTGCAGTCTGCAGGGACTTTGTCCTTTAATGCTCTGTCAACTGCATCGCTCCACATCAGCAGCACATACAAGGTCTTCTGGGATTAGTTGTCATCATTTTAAATAAAAACTTGTCAGAGTTGCATTGCTCCGGCACAGGTACAATGCAACGGAACAACTGTGCTTAATGTCTGTCATTCTAATCCTGTTGTGTCATCGTACTCTGATGGCTTTTGTGTGTAACTGATGTTATATTTTTATTTTATGGGGTGCCCGGCAGCAAATATCCTCACAAAAAACTTTTAGTCACACATACAGAAAGAAAGAAAATCAGGCAACACAAAAATATACACCTTAAATGTAAATTAAATGGCTCATTCAACCTTAAAATAAAGTAGACCAAACTTTCTGTGTGATCAAGAGTTAATTTCAGTCAATTAAAAACACAAATGCTCAAAAAATGATGTATATCACTCCAACAAAATGAAATCAGAATAATCTCTCAAAGTTTTAGAGGGAAAGAGGTAAAAACACAGTCAGTCAGTCAGTCTGTCAGACCAGCAGCTACAGCTACCTTCAAACTCATTTTGAACTAGTATGCCAGTGTTTTTAGTCTTCTTTATATTTTGTATCTTCCTAGGTGACCTGCTATTGGGTAGTCATGGAATAGGTGGAGCAACTGATTGCAAAATGATAACTTTATTTTTATACAAGGAATGCAGCTCAAAATGCTTGTGCTTGAGATGTGATTGTCAGATTGTGAATCTGGTGGCAGACTTGATGTGCTGTTCACCAGAGTCAAGTATGGATTCATAGTTTCATAATGTCAGCGTTAGCTTGCTGAACCTTCCAGGCAGCCTCATCAGATATCTGGAGATCCTCAGAATTTCCTGTCTTGGCTGGCTGTACTGTGGCACAAGTGGAAAACTGAAAATCAGCTGTATCCATTGTATTTCCCTTTCTAATACTCAACTGTGAATGAGGATTCTTGCAACCTTAATGCCCACCGAATTAGACAAGTGCTAGGTTTTTTGAGTTTTGAAAACCCGGACCATAGATGTTTGATCTGTGACAACAGTGAAAGTTCTCTCCTCTAAGTAGTAACACCATTTTCCAATGCCCAAACCACTGCCAAATATTCCTGTTCTGTGCCAAACATTCCTCCTTACTTTCCAATCCTGTTTGCTGGGTCAAGATGGCACCCAATCTAACATCACTATCATCTGTGTATGCAATGAAGGGTAAGGTGGAATCAGGGTTGAGTAGTGATTTTGAATTGATGGCGAGGCAAGATGTTAGGGGTGGCTCTGGCTAGGAGGTAAAGATGTCATCCACCAATCGGAAGATTGAGTGCTTTGAAAGGCGCCTTTAAATAAAATGCATTATTATTATTATTATTATTATCAGTGTATGAATGTGTGTGAATGGATGAATGTGACATGTAGTGTAAAAGCGCTTTGAGTGGTCAAAAAGACCTGTGCTATATAAGTACAGTCCTTTTACTAGGTTGTTTCAAGGTTTTAAAAACAATTTGGCAAGTGGATGTCAAGATGTATTTGGAACCTTTTCTGTTCAAAGCATTGAGTGGATCTGCTCTATCTGATCTATGAGAAGTTGGGCTATCCAGCCATTCCCAGGAATCTCTGTAGTTGGAAAATGCCTGGATAGCTTGAGTCTTTTCCTCTTACACCGACAATTGAAATCATATGGCCAAGGAACTTGACAGAAATGCAGACCAACATCTTTTTTCATAATATGTCCAGGTAGTAATCTCCAGGTGTGCAACTTCCAATCATGGAATTGAATCATGTTTGCAGAGAGTGGCAATGAGGTCAACATCAGTAAGTGGATGTTAAGCCGGAAAAACCTGACATTTTCCAAGCAGAATAAGTGATATTGTGTGTCCTCTATTCTTCCATACATCGGAAAGTGCATTTTGATTGGGTTTATTCCACAATACGTAGGCCTGGCCTCATCATGAATTTCAGAGTGAACTTGGGAAATGAGTTCCTGTTCAGAACCACCAGGGACACCACAAGGAAAGCACACTGACTCGTAACACATTTAGATTTTATTTTAAGAGCCCCGATGGCCTGCAAGTGCAGGATGACCTGGGCAACAGTACTGCCCAACCTGTACTTTGCCAAATGGTTGAAGTACAGTGGTATAGATGTTTCTGGGATTGTGTCCTCATTAAATGTCTCCCTACAGCTTTGACGAGTAGGCAGGCGGTTCCTGGATGCTGTCCTTGAGACACACAGAAGTAGGGATGTATTGTAAGAAATACTGGTGGGAGGGGGAGTGGACTAATTATGGCTTTTAATGTCATCATGCAGTCAGTGTTACCCAAGTACCTTAAGAATGTTCCTACCTGTGTGAGCACAGGATAAAGTCCGGGACAACCTTTAAGGACTAGAATCATTCGTTTGATTGTTAATTATTACCTTTTGTGTTGTTAACTAGCTTTTTATGTAAATGCGGTTATATATCCAATATTTTCCTGGGATTAAAGGGTTAAACCTTTCTAGAATCTTCTTTTTTATATTAAATAAAATATAGTGTATGCATGATGTAAAGTTGCTCTGTGTCTTCAATATGTGTTGGTCATGGCTATTTCTTTTCATAGCAATAAAAACATTCAAACCATGATAAAGGTTAGTATTGATTTCAGCCTACACTCATATTATAATAAAGTCACTGTGATTTGCATTGTCCATTATCTTTGGAGCTATACAGTAGCAATAACAATTTTAAGTTATTATGTTAAAAATACTCACTTTTCAAATTAAGAAAAATATAGAAGAAAACCGAATTTAACCTGAATTAGATTTACAATTTCAAACTACTACTGTACCTGATAAGTTCAATAAATGATCAGATCAAAACCCACCAAACGGAGACAAGGGCAACATGCTATATTTTAGTCAGGGTAACTTTTGGTATTTGTTGTTTGTTGTTTTAAGGCAGCCTTTTCACTCATCATTTCACTGTATTAAGTCTCTGCTGTGTTTGATACTACTTACCCAATGTTAGCACAGTAGCACCTTCAACTTCCATGTTAAATATGGTAGGATGTGCAGAGAGGCTAGTATTTGTATTTGTATCTGTTGTGATAACAACCCTGATATCCTACACCATGAACAACTGTGCTGACCACTCATTCAAACCTCAGCTTTTCGTAAACACAAATTATATTCGTAAAAAAACCCGAAAAACACCGTTGTGCTTTTCCAAATACTATATTGAAATACTGCATGCAAATAATGTATTCAGATTCTGATCCACCCCTATATATTATATATTATTTTATACCTACTAAAAATCTGCATATTAAACATCAGCATTCAGCTCAAAGCACTTCTTTGTCTATGTAAGTCCTCAGAGTTGCTGCATGGCAAGTCTTGTTATAACAAAGCAATTCAGGCAGAACTCCTGAACCACATTTACACATTTATTTATGGGACATTAATGACAGACTTTTAAATTTGCCTCTGTTCTTCACCTACTTTTAGCCTTACTTTTCTGTTACTATCGGTTCTAAGGATTGTTGAGTTGTTTTATCTGCAACATTCTGTCATCTTGACCCTGTCTCCTTTGCGAAAGAAGTTTCCAACCTTTATGGACACTTACTTAATTACAAAACTGTCTATGGTTAAAAAATATTGTTATAAGCCTCAAATCCTAGTGAGGTCATACTGAATACATACTTACAGTATATCCCACACCTAAACTGATACCATATTTTATGTTGAGCTTGTAGAATCAAGCAGATTTGAATAAGAGAAGTCAGAACAGTGTGCTTAAGTCTAACTTTGGCCACGGTTTGATTTTATTTTTAAACAATTGGCTTCATTCTACTTGTGTGTGGGGAAAAAAACCATTACACAATCACAAGTGAATGACTCCATCGACACTACAAGCCCTGAACAAGCTCCAAAAACAGCACCTCTCCCTCACATTGCCCCATGTTGGAAGAAGAAGGAGGAGGACGAAGTATTTCAGTAGGTGAAGTTATCCTCTGGTGTCACTTTGATAAGGCCGACATCATGTGACCGCTTGTTATTAGAGCGAACCTCGTCGACTGCTCGGCTCCCTTGGCTGCTTTCTCTATCAAAACTCCACTGCTGGATGCTGCTGTTGTCAAGTGTCCTTGAATGTTACTCTCCATTTTTTAAAAGTGCATATTGTAGATAACAGGCATCAGTGTGTGGGAGAAGCCAATGGGAATAGGCTCCCTGATGTGGAGGAGCAGGCTGACACATACTGTAGCTACAGTAGATCAGAGAGCACAACAACTGTCACAGTATTGCGTGTGTGCGTGTGTGTGTGAATAAGACACTGTGCATGTGAGTATTCAGTCATTTATGTCCAGTGATTGTTTAACTTCATATACAGTATGTGTATATGCATGTGTGTGCGCTATGTGTCATGTGATGTTTGTGTGCATGAATGCAGTTATTACTCTGCGTGGGTGTGAACACAACTGTGTAATACATTAAGCCTTTTTATTATCTATTGGGGAAGGTTTTAATTTTAGGATATGATAGGATTGGATAGGATAGGATAGGATAGGATAGGATAGGATAGGATAGGATAGGATAGGATAGGATAGGATAGGATAGGATAGGACAGGATTGGATAGGAAAGGGTAGGATAGGATAGGATGGATAGGATAGGATAGGATAGGATTGGATAGGAAAGGGTAGGATAGGATAGGATGGATAGGATAGGATAGGATAGGATAGGATAGGATAGGATAGGATGGATAGGATAGGATAGGATAGGATAGGATGGATAGGATAGGATAGGATAGGATAGGATAGGATAGGATAGGATAGGATGGATAGGATAGGATAGGATAGGATAGGATAGGATAGGATAGGATATGATATGAAAGACCCCCCCCCCCCCCCCCCCCCCCCCAGCACTTGGCTGAATGAGTTTCCCCAAATCAGTCAGTAGTTTCCATCCACTCTAATATAACTTACAGTTAAACTTTACAACTTAGTATTCTGTTATGGTCGGTTATGATTTTAATTGTAGACCAGAATACTACGACATGTAAACATCTTGCAGTTTCTAAACTATGTGAGAAAGTTGAGGAGCCACTTGCACTTGGTCACTTAGTTTTTTTATGTTCAAAGTCAAAATGTGTATCCAAACATCTGGGTGGAAACTCACCCATAGTCATCATGTTTAGACAATATGTTATATATATATATATATATATATAGGTGACTGATAGAAACAATGCAGCATGATATTTCATGGAGCATATTACGCAAATGTAAAGAAAGGCAGGGTAAAAAGTAAAATAGGTCTCAAGGTGTAACGAAAAAAACGTGCTTGCTGAGTCAGTGGAAATATTATGCTTTGCGCTGCCTGAAGCATGATGCAGAACATGTTCACAAATAGATGTGAGAAAAAACAGGAGCAACACAATCATTCAAAGCCACTGAAAGCATTCGCATCTTCAATATTTTTTGTATAGCATTGCACTGTATGTACTCACTAATATGTGTACATATACGCATATACTCTATGCAGGAATGTATGTATATTAGTGTGTTTCTAGTGTGTGTGTGTGTGTGTGAGAAGGAAAGAGAGAGTAGAGAGAGAGAGAGAGAAAGACAGAGAGCGAGAGAAGAATCAGGTGCAGTAATTGCACACACAAACACATACACACACATATCAGACTATGGTCACTTTTAGGGGCATTATACAGACTTAAATCCACTTCCTGAAGACTTACCTTAACCCTAACCATCGCCACTACCTACCTAGCCCTTGTGCTAATGTAACCACTGACCCAAAAAATCTGCCTTTTCCCAATTGGGGACATAGCCCCAATTGGACAAGCTGTCCCCAATTAACTGATCTGAAATTTTAAATTTGTCCCCAAAAGTAGCTTATGACAGACCACACACCCACACACACACACAAACTCAGCAGAGGCAAAACAGAGAGCAAAAAAAAGAAGAAGAAAAACATGCAAATCAGTCCAGCTTTAGATCCTTCAGTAGGAAGTTACACACTTCCTGCATGTACCTATATTGCTATAGGTACACACGCACGCACGCACACACACACACACACACACACACACACTCACACACACACCAATGTATTATGTGAAGCTAATGTACCATGGGACACATCACTGCTTGAGTCATAAGTGCTTTCATGATGGCTGAAAGAGTGAGGAGGAAAGAGACAGAGAGAGAACAAGTGAGATCAGTGGTGGAAACACAACACATGTTCTCAGCACACAGTACATCTGTGTGATTACTAGCAGTTCACAATTATATTGAAGTGCTGTAATTGTGTATGAATCTATTACAGAATATTTATTTCAGTCAACAGATAAATACAACACATTTGACTTGAGCCCAAACTAAAACCAGCTAAATTAAATTACAGGCTTTAGTCTGACTGGAAAAATTCTTGTGATGTCACTATTGTTCATCATGATGGAAAATGTACTTATTAGTAATTAGTGACATTACATTATTTTTATCACAAAGCTCCGTCAAAGTTCCAAATTCAAAATCTCCACTGTCACAGGTGCGTCCATTCTGATGTCCCTTTCAGTCAACACTGGGTGTGCTTGCATACACCTAGTGGTCTGGTTATTTGATTTGGAGTACCCAGCTCATTTATTTGTGCATATAAACATCACAGCATATTGTGATATTTAAATGGCAGTCAGCCAACGGTTTGTAAGTGCTGTATTGTCCAAGAAAAGAAGAGAGCTCACATCCTTGAAGTATTTTATGTCGTAAAAATGAAGTAATACCATTAAATTCCTCATAACATAGCACAGCTTATCAGTCACATACTCACACTCTCTCCATTAAGGCTCTTGGAGGCATTCTTATTGAGCGGCCATCACCCACCTCAAGTCCCAAGATATCACGTTCTAAACCAGTCTATCCACTTAAGGAACAGAGATGGAATGATATGATACTCCCATCCAACTCTTGGTAAAACTCTAGGTTAAATAAGTTGCCTTTCTTACACACCTTGGTTCATATTGTACTTTACCTGTGCAAATAATAAAATAACAAAATTAAAACCCAAAAAACAACTGACATGGAGTGAATCTGGATGCCCACATCAGCTACCTGCTTTCCACCGTTAACAATCCAGCCTTGACTTCGACTGTGGACTGTGCTGCCTGTGCTGTCATACTTCCACAACTCATGATGTTAAATGGTGTGATCAAAGACCTACAGAAACGTCACCATGTCCTTCTTATGATTACCACTTAAGACAAACATATTTCAAGTAAATCTGATCTGATCTGTCAGAAGAAGCTGGTTTAACTTCCAGAATATTCTTTTTTTTCTCAAAGGTAGGATGTGGCATGTGCTAGTTTTGTAACCTGCAGAGACAAGTGACACTAAAGATTATTTGGACTATTTTGGAGCATATGTTCAGCTCCAGACATGCAGGACAAAGAATAAACCGGCAGTGACTTCAGTATAAGCAATGGTTAGAGGCTGAAGTGCCGATTTAGCCATGGTGAAGGGCCCTCAGAGAGGCCCAGTAGCCGGAGTGACCAGCATTGACGTCTGTATTGGCCTCTTGTCCCTCGCACCACCTCTTCTGCGGCGTAAAAATAAACCCATCCGCCACCTTTATCACAGCAACAATTCGCTCCCTCCCTCAGTCTCTCCATCCATCCACCCACCCACCCTGCCCCACGCAAGAACTGCTGAGAGCTCCTCGTCCACCCACTCCATCACGGCTCGAGCACCGTGGGGATGCATATATAGCCCAAATCGCACTTGAGTGTCACTCGTCTTTCCCGGTTACGCTGCTGATCTTTGCCTCTCTGTAGCCGTGGATGGCTCTGAGCCTGCAGAAACGTTGGGCTCAGAATAGAAAGCAGCTACTTCTGCCTCAACCTCTAATTCACTGTTGTGATACAACACTGAACAAAATGAATGGACCCGCCTGCGGAGTCTTTCTTTGTCATCCAGCATTTACTGTCTTTCATTTGTTAGTGAAGCTCTAGTTGCAGACTATTGCTCCATGTAGTTTATCTGGGTCGTTCTTTTTTATTAGCCTCTATTGAGAAGCCTGAGATCTTAAAATTTTATCAGGGCTGTAATTGGGCAGATGAGACATTTTAATGGTTAGCACATCCTTCATGGCCTGTTTGTCTTTACTACGTGCTGTCAGAGGTAATTGATGGGAAACAGAATTTAATTGATGGTTTAAGGAGCCAGTTTTGGAGGACACATGGCTTTAGAAAAAGTTGAAGTAAACACTTATCAACATTGGGCATTGATAATGGCTTGTAATAATGAGTGACAATGGGTCAACACATACTTTTCACCATTATGTTTTGTCATTTGAAGAGTATTCCACTGCACTGAAAAATAGCTTAAGTGGTGTTAAAACAGGTATGTCATAGTTACATTCACTAACAGAGACAACGCCAACTTAGATATGAGTTTTATTACAAGATTCATTACAATGGAAGAAGAGGGATGGGGATGAGGGTTGAGGGTCGAAGGGTTGGGGACCGAATCTGGGAGATGGTTCCATAGGAAAGGAGCATGATAACTGAAGGCTCTGCCTCATATTCTACTTTTAGAGATACTAGGAACCACAAGTAGGCCTGCATGCTGGGAGCGCAGGTGCATAAGGTCCTATAAGCTCTTTAAGATATGATGGAGCCTGATCATTAAGAGCTTTGAAGGTAAGGAGGTATGAGGGTCGAAGGGTTTGGGATGAAGGGATGAGGGTCGAAGTCAGGTGCCGGGTGGATGGGTGTAGGTGTAGGTTACAGTACCGGTCTCTAGGTGGGTGTGGGGAGTTAACCGATGTGGGTTAGGGTTAGGGTTGGTGGTGCTGTCTCTTCACCTAATCCAGGTTGAAGACCCCATGGTTCCTAAAATAGAACAAAAGAGGGAACGTTAGAAAGGGTTTGGGAGGGAGGGATGTTAGAAATAAGAAGAAGGGGAGAAGAGCAGATGGGGTGTGACTTAAGTAGTGTTTGTGCAGAAATAAGGGAGGTATGTGGCATGGTCTCGGTTCCTAAACTTAGTTATAATACTTATTATGTGAGTCTTACACATTATGAGAATCTTCACCTGTCTGAGAGCAACCACTGTCAGGGGCAGACCTTACCAGTAGGCGTTGGTTTAGGAAGCATTGAAAAGGTGGGTAGGACAATCGACAATTGGAAGGGAGTTGGCTATTTGATGCTAGACTTGAAATGGTGGGACTCAAACAACTATAGATTCATCATGATGTTTAGATATGAAACATATATAGTGATGTTACTATTCGAACTCATTAAAAATCAATTAAAAAGATGAATGGACTATTCTTTTGACTGGAGGAGCCACTGTGACCACAGCCCACCTCTCCTCTCACTTCTCCATGAAACTCATCCTGGTATAATCAAACACATTGGAACAGAGTTGTCACAGTGTGCATTTTAAAAGAAAAAACTAAGAGGAAAAGTAAAGCAGTCATTGTAAAAACGGTTGTTTCCCCATAAACAACAGGCAGGACCACAGTTACTAACATTTTCCTGTTGTATCGACTCACTTATTAGATCCAGAGCTACTGCTGGGTAGTTTAATCTATAATGATGTGTCATATTTCATCACTTAGTATTGTTTGTGTGGTATTAATAGTTAAAAGATTTAAGTACTTTCTCTTTCACTGCCAATACCAACATTCTCAATTAGAGGGAGGGGGTTGGACAGAGGGGAGGGCAAGGGAGGTCATAAGACCTGTCCATAAAATGGTTTATTTTTAACTGCACTTTCAACCAGTACTATGGGTTTTTTGGGTTTTTTTTTTAACTTGCACTTGTCATGTGTTTTATAACAGAACTTTAGTATCCTCATGTATTTTTAGACATTACATATGTTTTTTATCTTGCACTTTATAATCAACCCTATTGACTATTTGCTTTAGTTTTACTCTTACACCTCTTTTTATTATCTATCTGTCTATCTATCTATCTATCTATCTATCTATCTATCTATCTATCTATCTATCTATCTATCTATCTATCTATCTATCTATCTATCTATCTATCTATCTATCTATCTATCTATCTATCTATCTATCTATCTATCTATCTATCTATCTATCTATCTAACTATCTATCTATCTATCTATCTATCTAATCTCCATTTTGACACTATCTACTGCATCTCAGCCCTGTGACACAGTGAAATCAACAATTAAAGAGACAGATTCTAAAGAAATCAGTATGATTCAAACAAAGCAGTGTCAAACAGTGTTTGATTTCACCTCCCCCCACACTTTTCTGATGTCAGAATTGGGGGATTGCATCCTACAAGTACGTTTTTTAAACTATCTGACAACACGCCTACTTTATGCAGCGATGTGTATGCTTGGATTTTTTCCTACTTTTTTCTACTTTCAACCCAGGGCCATTTTTTCATTCCTCCTTTCATGAAGCTGGTTGTCAATTTTAATAGTCAGTGTGACTGGGGAATTGAAGTCAGTTGGTGAGTCAAGTGGCACTAGCTGATTATTGATGATGTCAGAGAGGCTCTGCAGAAATGTGTTAGACAGGAAGTTTGCACTACTTTAACTGTCAGCCGCCAGGGTGCAGAAGCCAATGGTATGATTGGCCTCTCGGGTGCTTTGTTGTAACAGCATCAAGAGTCTTCAGGCTGCCTCTTGGTCCAGCGTGCTATGATCAAAAATAACCCTCAGAGCTATTGTAAAGAGCAGCAGGTGTTGGTGCTAGTGGAACAGAGGCTAAACTTGGAATGCTTGCAGCCAGCCTGCCACCTTGCCTTTTTCACTCTGTACCATGGAGTCACCAAAAGGAGGCATGGTACCCCTGGTCAACATGCAGAGCATTTCTATTGGTGTCTGGTCGGCCTCCAGAGTGGTCCCGCTTACCTTTCATCCTGGTCATTCTCCATAACGGCCCCACACATCTGGTCATCCTCCTGCCTGTCCTCCAGAGTTGCTCCACCTGTCTTGTTGCGCTCTGGAGCCTCACTGTCATTCTGTCCTGCCTACTGGTTGCCCTCTTGTGAGGATCTGCCCATCTATCCTGCCTCCTGGTCTCCTTCCTGAGTGACTCTCTGCCCATTGAATCAGCTCCCAAGCTGTCCACCTGAGGTCTCCTGCTCCATCCCAGCCAAGATTTCCATGTGGGCCCCACATGGGATAAATGCGGGCTACGCTACAAAGGTGGGTGTACCATGGAAACTTTGGAAAAAAACCTACTTGAGACCCATATGTGCAGCCCAAATTTAAGCCTTATGGGGCCCACATGGACATGCTGGCTGGGATGCCTGTCCAGCCACCACCCACTTGTACCTAACTTGCGCCACTTGCAACCTACTGAAACCCAGTGGTTAGTTAAACTTGACAAACAGCCATTTTATTAACAGTCATGAAATGTAAGGTTCACATGATTTGTATTAATGTGTAATTTAAATTTTAGGAAGTATTGCTCATCATATAGTTTACCTGAGCACTGTATGATGCAGTGGAAAGTGTCATTTCTTACTACTTAAATTATCTCAGTTTGTTTTATAGTTTTCAAACCTAAAACTTTCAACAACACTCTCACCTTCTCTGTCAGTCTCTGCCACTAAGCTCATTTATATTCGTATAAGCAGCCTTATGTTTGCCTGCTTAGACAGATCTATGAACAGTCAGAGAAGTATACGTGACTCGTTCAAATTCTTCTATATTTCACAACCTGCTCTGAAACGATAAAGCCAACACTTAAACTATCTATACTTACTTCCTCTTGGAGACTAATCACCTGTCACAGCAGCTCTCCATCATCCCTCCTCATACCTCTCCAAACACAACCAACTGAGCTGTCACACACAATGGAGAACTTTTCATGTCCCATCAAAAAACTGTTGTGCCACCATAATGGTGGCATATCTGGGATAGCATCACAACGAGCACCATCCATCACAGATATAGTCAGGGCAGAGGCGCAGACCAGACCCAGTTTCCAGAGTGGAAGGTGTACTAAAATATCCTGAACAGAACTTAAATAACCTATTTCTACAATAAAATATCTGCACGACACTGAGGTTAAGGTTAGGGAAAGATTGTTGTTAAGGACTCCGGTCTCTCACATGACAGTCAAATATATACACTGCTTCTTCCACTGACACTTGACATTGAAAGTGGGAGTATAATTGTTTCAGACATGTCCAATAAGAACAAATTCCTGTGGATCCAAGTGACACAAATTTCAGGTTATGTATGAATCAAATTATACTTTAAAATGGGACATAAAAAATAGTGAGACGAAGAGAACAGTAATTAAACCGTTAGGGTAAAAGGTCTTGCTGGTGTGTGCTAGAGCTGGGGGTTCCCAACCTTTTTTGTATTCTTGTCATCTAGCTTTCTGATTTTGACAGTGACGGAAACAACAATTTATCCAGAAAATTGCTTGTTTCAATTTGATGAATGTCACCAGTTAATGAGGGGGTGTGTTTTTATGACATTTCACCATTTGCATAATCAGCATACCTGAACTGTCCATGTAAGGTGACCTGTTCTGCATCAATTGTGGGCAAGTTTTATTCCCAAAGAGTAAAAGGGGGGATTTCATAATGTGGAACATCAAGTCTTACTTTCAGAGCAGCAATGCACTAATATGAGAGGTGGTCATGTGACAGGCGCAGAGATATTAGGGGAATGTATATTCTAGCCTACAGTAGCTGTGACGTAACATGACCAAGTAACAGATGCAACCTACTTAGTGGAAGTTAATTGGTCATAAATCATGATTTTGTTGGACAGTGTGAGACAAAACTGAGATGGATAATAAAGTAAGATTAAGTCTGTCTTTTTATGCATAATATACACAGTATATATCCTATAGACTATACATTTTATATTTGTTCATTTGGTGTCATATACATGTAAAGTCCAAGTTCATTCAGATGAATCCTTACATACTGTTCATTTTCTTCTAAGAATCACCTCATAAAAAGTGTCGACGGGGGATGAATTGAGGTGGAGGTGTGACTTAAAGCATGAAAACACACACATTTGGTCTCAAACCTCACCTGATGAATTTTCTTTTAAAATTTCACTTAACTTAAGTAGCTGGATGGGTGTTGATCGACAGTACTGATGACTGATTTCCTGACAGCCTGGTGGCAAAAATTATGTGGCGTGGTACTGATCCACTGCCAGGTGGTTGGGCATCAATAGCTCACAGGCTGCCATTGTAATTACACTCTGCGATATTTAATTTTAAGCCAAAAAACCAAGACAATATCACTATTATTACTTGTACTCAGTACAACCTTCAGTAGTTGTATCCCGAGGGCTCAAACTGTACAGTTTGTCCTGAGGTAGGTACTAGAGGAAAGATCACTGGGTCCTTCATATGAAGAAGGTTTATCTCCTTGGCAGTGTGAATGTGCTCAGGCTTATAGTCTTTTTCTATGAGATAACTTGCGTGCTAAGTTGACATTTTGGCTGGAAGTTGGCGCTAGAGGAAAGCTCATGTAATGTCTAAATTTGAAAGTAGATTTCATGACAAAGGAAGCATTTGATTTTGATACAGTATTCCTGGTGTACACGGGGACATTTTGGCCTGCTGGTGCCACTAGAGGAAATGTCAAAGGGTCATCGAAAACATGAACATGATTCATCATTTGCATACAATGAATTTCCACAGCAAAACTCATTGAATTTGTGTCCTACAGTACTATCACGAACAAATTTGCAAATGCAGTGCACTAATTAAGATAATGGGAACACACATCACCCGTATGTGCAATATGTGCTTCTTATTCCCATGAAACTCCACACAAACCCTATGGAACGTGTCCTTTACTCTCTGTTTAAATGGTAGTTCTGGGCCTGCAGTGTCTTTAGGCTGGAGGCTCTGAGCGTGCCAACAGTCTACTTAGTGTACTGGAACCATCTGCTGGAATTGCAATGTTTCTCCCTGTGGATGGGGAGACTCTGAGGACTGAGTGCAAGGGACTGCAGTATGAGGCCCGGGAGAGTCAGTTGCCAGCAGCTCTTCAGCTGAGTCAGATAACATTCGAGGTCAGACACACTGCAAGATTCATTCACTCACCAGTCCACCTGCCATGTTTCATTTGGAGCAATTAATTTTCCAAATGCCATATTTACAGTGTCTATATGCCACAGCCCACGTAACACATTAGAAGCCTACATATGTGTGTGCCATGTCGGAGGTTGAAAAGACAGTAATTATGAAATACTGGAAAATATGTTTTGGAGCTGAGCCACTGCCTGATGGTTAAGGGGAGTAAATAAGACATTGCAGTAGCCTAATCAAGACAACAGAAAAGAAAAGCAACTAGGAATTTCTCTGTGTTGGGTTTTGTTACTATGACGACATATCACCATTTTTCACTATTTCTTATACGATAGACTTTGTTTTTTATTATCTATTTTCTGTCTTATAAAAAATAATGTTGTCTCAAATATCATAAACTTCAGGATAAACAAAGCCGGAACAAGCTTCTCCTCCTTTTTTCATGGTTACCGGGGTGACGTGTCACACCCCATCTAACGTATGATTGGTCGCCTGAAAAGGAGTGACAGTGACGACACTGGCGCCTTTCTGAAAAGTGAAGAGATGCTATACGAGAAAAAAACACAACCCTTTTAAGCTTTACACGATTTATATGTAATGATCTATTTTCTTTATGTTGATTTTTAATTTCTTTCTATCCTTTTCCTCCTGGCATGGTTCATTCTGTTTCTTATTCTGGAGTGTTATCATTGTGATGTATACTTGTTTAAATAAAGTCATGCATAAAAAAAAGATTTTCTACTAGAAGCACCCAGAGTGGCCACATATGCTCTTTATTCATTGGGGACAAATGACAAAAAGACGCTATATGGACATAAGCCCTTATTTCTGCAATGTCTTTTAATTTGAAAAACATGGCTCAATTAAAATTAAATTGAAAAAACGAACAAAAACGAATTAATTCAGCCAATGTAATCTGCCCCGGTACATCCACTAACTCCTGTCAGGAACTAGGAGCCTTTACACATGCTGTTGTTCACTGAGCAGCAACACAGAGCTCAAGAGACCCTCAGCAGTGGCTGTTAAGGGAGCTGGAAATGTTTAGTATCACCCACTCACCCACTTTCCTAACAGCTGTTTCTCTTCACCTGTAAAATGAACTTTTCAGCACTCACTAACGAACAACATTCAATTTAAATTTTGTCCTATTGGTTAGAACAAATCCTTTCTGTTTATTAGACTGCACTGCCAATACTGGTTTATAAGACAAAGCTTCAAGGGTGAATTTTACCCCCTCATATCCTGCACAAACTTCAGCCTTGGGCTCAGCTAACAATGTAGTGTGCCAATTAATCATGTCTGGGTAGGAGACAGTGCAGGGCAGGTTATTGTAGCTAAAGTGGGGGTTAAGGAACAGTGCGCAGACACCGACCCTGATGAGGACACAAATGATGGATCTTTTTAAAAGCTGCGTTTAGGAGCTCGTGCTCATGCTTATTCATACTGTGTAACAGCTCCTGTCACATTACTAAACCAGCACGGCAGGTTCATTTGTGCATCTTGGAGGAATTAGTCTCATTTTCTGGCATCAAACTTTTTAGCTGGAGCCAAAGAAGTATACGTTTTTTAAATGCACATTAGGTAACTGGCAGACCGAAGGACGCATCATAAATCGTTGCACTTTTCATATTTAATACGATTTTATATATTGAATATTTATATTTTGAGTCGTTTTTTTGCCACACAAGCTTAACAGAGACTCTATTTAAAACATTACATCACAAAAGTTAGAGTAAAAGTAGCCATTCGTGACTATATTCATGATATTCAACATCAACAGAGCAGCTGATGAACAAGAGTAGTGTAGCTAGGATTTCGCTGCTGCTGATTTAAAGCAACTATATAATTTTATAGCACCTGACAAGCTGTACATACAACACTGACATTACCACCTTATAAAATTGCACATTAAACACAACTTATCTCTAACTCTAATATAAGGTCCGTTTCCACTGCAGGAACTTTGGGGTAATTTTACGGGGCCGTAACCGTTGGCATGTCTCCATAGCAGGAACTTTGGGGTAATTTTACGGGGCCGTAACCGTTGGCATGTCTCCATAGCAGGAACTTTGGGGTAATTTTACGGGGCCGTAACCGTTGGCATGTCTCCATAGCAGGAACCATCCGACGTCATGGTCATGGGTTAAAACTGTCGCAATACAATTATGCGACAATCGAAACTGTTGCAAAATGATTACATCACCTCCAGAATCTAGTGGGTCCTATCAAGGTCCTACTCTGCAATGGAGACACAACAGCTGAGAGGACCGAGTGAATGGACATTCCTTTTAAAGTTCCCGCTAAATTTTACCCGGAACTTCTTTTAGCTCTGTTGGGTCTCCATCAATTCTTTAGCAAAATATCTAACTGTTCATCTGCTAAATGCTCCACCATGTTCACCAGCCGGCCACTAACTGTTTGTGGTTAGTTGCAGAGCAGGTAGTGTACAGTGGGTTTGTCAGAGTTTGTCAGAGTTACCATGGAAACATGCTTGATTAGAGCTAAAAGGGGATACATCATATTGATGATTGTTTATTTTTGTGTGCTGACTTGAGTTCTACATGATTTCACACCTTTACAACTTCAACCTCAGAGGCATTATTTACACAGAAAAGTTTGGAAGAGACCAAAAAAGCAGGAGGAGGCTCTGCTGATTTTGCTAAATATAAATCACAGCGGCGCAGGTGAAGACCTCCTGTCTGTCATCACACTGCTCATTACTTGTTTGTTGGTGACAGGAGGTGAAGCTGTCTAATTAAAATTTTGGTGGAAACCTCACCTCACTCATCCATCAAACATGAAACACAGCTCCGGGAGCTCTGGTGCTCAGTTAGTGTACATCTGTGAAGATCCTGTAATGACTGACACAAGACTGCGCACTGTGCAAACTCTGAGTGCAGAACACATCGATTAAAGCCTGACCGGTGTGTGTGTGTGTGTGTGTGTGTGTGTGTGTGTTGAAGCATCTCTACCCATCCACTTAGCACACACGGTCCTTGGATACATCTGCTACAATATAGTTTTGTCGGCGATAAAGAAGCTCAGTCAGTAGACACTGATTTATGACCACAGCTCCACCAGAATGACACATCACAGTCTCAGTGCTGAGACACACACTGAACATCCATCAACACTGCAGGGACGGTCATCCATACACCTCACATCACCAAATCATCGGGCAGAAGGAGGAAAAAGTGGAGGGCGGGTTTCAAACAAAAAAATACTCTGCCTTAGTAATTAGACGAGTTGTGTTAGACAGGCAGATCTCTTGAGGGGAAATGTGTCCTCTTAATCTTTGCAGGTCACAGGTTATGGTCAGGTACAGAACAGAAACTCCAGTGGGGACCGTTTTACTCAAGGACACTTGAGCAGGGTACATGTGCTCCAAGATTGAGGTTAAGTCCTCTATTTGAAGGGTTAGCTCAATCTGCTTACCAAATATATTACAGAGATAACATAACATTCCCATGATTGCACTCATTGCCAACTTTTTTTCCCATGCAGGAGGTATGATGTTTGCATACTGCACAAAAAATGTAGGGTGGAGGTTGTGGTGGATGGTTGGATGTACAGAGCACAGAATTTTGATACTAGAGGTTTATGTATATATGAACATATTTGCTTTTTTGATTTAAGTCACATTTGGACAAGCTGCCGTTTCATTAGGACGTTAACTTCATGCTTTGGTGTGTTTCAGTGAAATGAACCTTTCTGGATACAATCCTCCATATTATTATTATTATTATTATTATTTTTATCATTATTATTGTTATTATTATTATTATTATCATTATTATAAAATTTCAGTTACAAGATCATTATTTATCGATTCTAGTTTAAGAAAATACAAAACATCCTTAATCCAGTTTGCAGAAGTAGTCGGAGCAGTGGATTTCCATCTTAACAGTACCAATCATCTAGCCAGCAGAGTTGTAAATGCAGTCATGTCAAATTCACCTTTTAGCAGATGATAGATTCAGTGGGGAGGGCAGCACACCAAATAGAGAAGTGACAGAATTAGGAGCAATGCTCTTCCCTATGACTGTAGATAGTCTGTTAAAAATTGCAGTTAATCCTCCATATTATTAACAAATATTCTACAGCAAGGAATTTGACCTTTGTTTGATTTGAATAAAAATGTAAGAATAATTCAAATGTGGCAACATGTGAATAACTGTTACGCTGCCAGTGCCTGCATTATCCATGATATTGAACCATGCTCTCTTCTTCTGTCATCTTTCCAACATGTTATCATCTCTGTAATCTCTTCTGTCCGATAAACGTAGCCATTCCAGTCCTGTTTGCCTTTATCGACAACCTCAGTATCACGTTGCAGTTTTCCAGCCACTTAACAGGCCTCAGTCTGTCCAACTGGTGTTTAACTCACAATGGCAGTATTGGTATTGACATATACAACAATAACACTGTTTTTTAACCCTCACATACTGTTCATATTCTACACCCTCGCAGTATGTTCCATTTCAATTTTGACCCGGTCTAAGAATCCCCTCATAAAAAGTGTTTATCCCAAATGTTGAACCACAGATGTGTTTAGAAAGCATCAATAGTCGATCTGACTGATCAATAAATGTGTGATTAAACCTTGATTCATGTTTCAGAGAGCAGTGAGAGTGTATTTTTTAGGTTTGACACCAAAAGCAGCTAATATCACACAATATCATGTCCTATTTTACCTAAGACATATATTTCAAATATTTCAATAAGGAGAGACAAGTGATAGAAAGATATTTATTGTGAATATATGAGAGAACAAAGTCTTAGAAATTGACAAAGTCTTTGGCGCTTGAACTCCATGAGGAATCATCCTGGATCGGCTGCATATATATATATATAAATCCCCCATAAAGTACAGACACTGGTGGTGGTGATTGCTGATGAGTCTAAAGAGAAGATGGCAGATGGGAAATAGACTGCAGATCCTGGAGAGAATGGCAGATATGGGGAGGTGGTGGGGCGCACGAACAGCTGTATGAAAAGCAGAGAGAGAGAGGCATATTTAAACAGACTGCTACGAGATGAAGGCTGAAGTGTGGCGTTTTGCTATTGGTTGCTGAGAGTGACAGGTGACTGGCACTCAATTAAGATCACGCCCTTGGAGATCACAAACTAGGTAATAGATGAGCCTGTGTGAAAGAATGCGTGAAAGTTACCCCTGAATGCCTGTATGGACTTTTCATAACATAGCAATAATGATGTTAAAATTAAATTAAAACTATTAACTATTCATTTCACTAAAACACATGTCAATAGATACAGGTTTGACCCAGTTTGACCCAGAACAGCCTCAATGGACAAAAATTGTATCACCTATACAAAAGTATAACATTTTAAAAATGTTTAAAGTTTTCATTTTTGTGCATTTTTTGCGCCCCGGACACGCCCACTTTTATTGGCAGCGAATTGTTGTTGTTTCATGTTTTTAATCTACTGTGATTGGACAGTTCCGGCTGTCATTCACGCCCTCCCGTCAGCTGCTGTCACTAGGCGGGGAGTTCTGGTCCTCTGAAATGATGCGAACGCGGAAGTAATTTAAAACTACATTCTATCAAAAGGCCACCAGGGGGCCACCGTTTTGATGTCAAAAGGACTTCCGTCTCTTTACAAGTCAATAACTTCTCACTTGATTTATAACCATAGTAAACGTTTTCAAAATGTGTTTATGGTCTCAATCGCTAGTTTAAAGCCTTCTTCAATGCAGTATGATGTTCATTTGTGAAATTTTGGCCTCACTGATTTTATATTTGACGATAAAGCAGGGTATGCATTAGGGCGTGGCTACGTCGTGATTGACAGGTTGATTGGTTCATAGGTTCAGAGGGCGCCTCTTGCTCCTCCTGATGCCCATATAAGTGGAATCCGTGTTTTTTTTTTACCCGGCATGCACCGGAAATTTTCAAGATGGCGCTGCCCAGATCCGAAACTATTCGCTTCATACACATAATACATTTTATAAATAAATGCAGTGTGAGTTATTCCTTTTATTGCTTTATCTGTTTGCTGTTTGGTGTCAGCACCGAAGCGTTGTGGACAACGACAGGGGAACGAGACCTAAAACATCTCTCTGAAAAAATGCAAACAGAAAGCTTCAGCCATCGAGACAATAGCATGGAGCTAAGTTGTTTTTAGCAGACTTAGCTTAGCTGAGCTCTTTCTGCAGCTGTTTCACCACATGTGGACCTCCGCTATGCCAAGCTCCAGAAGAGGAACATAGATTCAGTCAGTGAGTGCATCCAGCAGCTCCAACAGGACGTATAAAAGATCTGGTATTAGCTGCATTCCTCTTATTAATATTGTAAAGTGTTAAAAAAGATATAAAGTGTTTATAAAATACATAACTATGAAGTTTAAAAAACTAAAATGCATAAATGCAGGATAAGAAATGATGGAAGTAATTTTGACTATTACAGTTGATTTGGGGTACATTTCATTATTAAAATAAGTTAAATAAATTATGCTTAATCAGAGCAGTGTATAGTGCTTAATGCGCCATCTATTGTC
The DNA here is from genome assembly GCF_963691925.1 of Scomber scombrus. Taxonomy (NCBI): domain Eukaryota; kingdom Metazoa; phylum Chordata; class Actinopteri; order Scombriformes; family Scombridae; genus Scomber; species Scomber scombrus. The sequence goes on from NC_084973.1 coordinate 5,408,591, forward strand.
ATGTTTAGGTATTGCAACAACTAACAGATTACAGTAAAATCAGGACTGAAGACACAATAACTAAAATATAGGTGGTGTCTCTATTTAAGCATATTACCTTATTGGTAACTCTGCTTTAACTGCTGGTATCTTTAGGTGATGTGAATGAAATGGGCATTTTATCATGTCTAATTATAATTTTTTATTATTTATTTTTAGATTGGTTTTCCTTTCTTATTTTTATTTTTTTGCTGCGGTATGAAATGGTGCTACGGCTTGTTTGAAACAGCATCAAACTGCGCCCCCCCAAACATTTTTGTCACCAGCCGCCACTGCAACATACCATTGAGTGTGGTTATGTTGTAGCCCTCTCTTTTCAGTAATTTATTATATTGCCGTTGTCAGTGTAATATTTATTAGCTTTTCTTACATCTGGAACCGAACCCACAAGTTTCACTTTCACTTGGCTTCACTATAGTTGCTGGAAACATGTAGTTTGAGACATCTAATGTGGTGTATGTTAAGTCTTGTCCTGGGTTTCAGTATCCAAATGAAATCAGGGCAGGGAGACTGAGACATTCTGACAAGGATTGGATCTTGATCAGTTTTTTTTGTATGGCTGAGAGAGAAAAAGACAGAAAAAAAATAAATCATATAAAACAGTAAATGACAGCTGCAGATTCCAGACACCTTCTTTTAAATCTGTCTGGGCTGCATGAGTTGAGTGAGATTATTTGCTTGGTTTCTGGGACAATGAAACCCCAAAAGGCAGACAGTTGCAGAGAATAAGGAAGAAAATCTAAAAACAGGGTGGCACATTGCCCTAATGACTACAGGGACCATCATGTCATAGCAGCACCATCTAATCTCTGACCCCTCCTACAGCAGCCTGTCCAGCCATGTTTCTTGTTGAAGTGTCCTTCAGAGAGACACTGTGCTCTAACATCATCACTCAGTGCATGTTATACCCTCCGAAAACAGCAGGAATGAAACAAAGAGAAAGACAGATAGAACAGAAACAAACAGTGTGCCAAACCATGGTGAGAAAAAAGCCAAAAGGTTATCACTTTTAATATCTCAAAAACTGTTCATGTTGATGTAGACAGGAGGAAATTTCAGCAATATTACGTATATGGGAAACATTAACCCAAGACTATTTTTATTCATAGTTGAACATAATAAACAGTGGAAAGGAATCTCCTCCATAAAAGGCCTGGTTCTGACCCTCTGACTCTGTTTCCTGGTGTCTTTGACGTGTCTCCGCCAGCGCCTGTGTGAGTCACCCAGATAGTCAGCGCTGTGGCCTCAAAGCCTCCACTAATTCTGCCCCACAACATCTAAATAATGTGACAGTAGATGCACAAGGCAACTGAGCCTCAGCTGTTAAAAAAGCAGAGCTGAAAGAAATAACTCAAGATGAAATGATGAAAGCGTGCAGTGATTCAACACCAGACACTATGTATCTATGCAACAGACGGGTATTGCAACTCAGAGTCACTGTTTGGTGTAATACCTCTAGATCAGATAAGACCAAATAATAGTCAACCCCCTGGAAAAAGGGCCGGTGGACTGCCTTTGTGTATGACTGAGTGTGCACATAATGTTTACGTCCTTGCCTGGACCAGCCTGTGTTTGAAATATGGTCATATTGGACAATTGTGCAGCTAATGATTTACAACCAATGTTCAGTGCCCATGAAGCAAGTAGAGTGGCCTTTATGTAGTGAGGTGGAAAGTAAGGTTGGGGTGATAGATGTGTGATGTGTGTGAATGTCATGCAGGGGGGGATCAGAGTTTGCATTCCTGCACAGATAAATAATCTAAATAATAATGGACTATAATCCTGATCTTCCTCTTATACCTTATACCAAAGGAGTTCCGTTGCCTTACCTTAACCATACCCATAGTTAATTAGCTATAATCAGGATCTTTCCTTAATCGTAACCAGACTGTTGTTGTCACACACAGATGTTATATAAAGGGAGAATCTTTTAGAAGAGGCTAAGAATGTTTTCAAAGGAGAAAGATGTATTACAAAAATCTGTCTGGCAAATGTTCTCTGCACATCCACAGATCCAAAGACCAACAGAAAATAAATAAACAAGAAGCACAGAGAGGCGTTATTTAGACTCTTACATACAAGGCCACATTTCCTGCCTTTTTAAAGACTGTATTAATCGGTTTAGTTCGGTTTATTCGGCACTAATGATAGTGAAAGCACTGCTGTTTGAGCTCATGAGGTTTGCCGTATGAAGCAGCCTTTTCACAGCACTCACATCTTCACCCTCCTCTCCTGACGCAGGTGCTGAAGGGATGCAAGAAGCTGGCCATGTCCGTGTGCTCTATGGGCCGGATCCCCGGAGGATACATCACCAACCACGTGTACAGCTGGGTGGACCCTCAGGGCCGGAGCGTCTCCCCGCCACCCGACAACCAGGATGCCAACCAGAGGCAAGGGCACGGCATGGAGGAGAGGACGGTGAGAACAGTGTGGGTGTGGTGGGATAGGAAAAAGTCCAGAAAAATGAAGCAAGTGTAGCAGCTGTGATGAAGTGTACAATTCAGACTAAATAAAACATCTGTCGAAAAAAGCGTAGAGCAGACTTTAAAAGAGAGTAGCTTCTCTGAAAGCAAAGTTGGAGCTTTTTCAGACTGCATCTGTCAGGCTGCAAACAATTTATTATCCAGGATGATGGTGAGGGTGTTGTAGTTGTCCTCTGGTTCAAAGGCATCATGTCTTACAACAGACAGTTCAAGGATTGGAGTATGGCTCTCTGAGAAGGTCATCATAACCTTTGGCGTTGTGACATTACAGATGACACACTCCTTTTACAACAAAGTCTTCCACAACAGGCCTGTGACAGTGACCAAGAGAAGATTGAATCATATGAAAAATACAAAAATACACTGTTGAGCAGTACACACTGATATATTTGTTAGAAATAAATTACATTTTTAGTCAAAATTAAGCCATTTTACAACACAATGTATATGTAAAACAAACTTTACATTCAGTCTCATATTTATGTATGTAATAGGAGTGTAATAGAACTTCAGTAAATAACCCTGTTCACTTGTCAATACCAATCTATCTTTGGCGCTTTGAAACTCAACAGAATTCACAGTTGAGCTTTATGAGTAAAAAATTGGGTCAAATATTAAAATGATATCCCTTAATGATCATTGCAAATAATCATTAGTCAGCAGCCTGTAAGTTACATTTTAAGCAAAAACAATCCAGTCTACAAAACTGTTAATTTCCAGATATGTCCTCAAAAAAAGTCATTTATAATACTATATACAATGTCATTTATAGGTGACAGGGTTGCAGTCAGCCAACTTATTATATCTATGTATAATATGCACAGCACTGATATTTGCTGGTTAGGCTCTGATGTTATCACTCCCCTCAAGGATGCATTAGGCTCAGAAAAGATAAGTGTGGGGAGTGACAATAATAATCCTAATTAAGGCTAACAGGTGCATGGGGGAGAGGGGGAGGACTTTGAAATACAGACAGAATGAGCAGCATGGTTAGTGCAGACACCGATTTGAGATGACCGCCTGAACTTACTTGCAGGCTTCATTTCACTAATTACAAAGTCACGATAGACATCATCAGAAGCTGACAAGGCCGTCACGATACAGCAGAGAAACATCAGGGAGCACCACAAAGAGGAAAGACTTTTTCACCAGTTTCTGCTCTCTAGCTTCTCTAGTAAATGTCCAGACAAACGTTCATTTTAAAGAGTTCCAGTCCAAAACTACATGACACATTGTCACGAAGCCCCCTAAATCTTGTTCTTGTCAGAGTTTTTATGAATAAGAATTTTTTTATAAGCAACTTTTTAAAGCTTTGTTTCTAAAGTATAACTGAGGGTCCTCCTTTTAACTCCTACTGTTTCTGCAGGGTGATGGTAGAAGTACTGAATTTGGTTTTTCAGAAGTTTGGAAACTCAGGAACTTTTGAACCTTAAAGTTAGTTTGCATAAATAATGCTCGGCATTACTCATGCACAGATTCACCCGTGAACCCATGAATCAGTTCAACAGAGATTGATTTCATTTTTAGTTTGGATTGCATTGTAAATATATCAACAATTGGACACTATTGGAATCAATGATCCACTGAGGCTGGATTACAACTGCTACTGCTACAAGTGAGGCTGGTGGTTCTATAAGTAGCTGAAACAAGCGGTTGAATTGCCTTATTGCCATACGGTTTTTTGGTGAAATGCCAAAAGAGGACCCTAAATCAATGTCTGCAGCTCTGCAGATTTGCATGTGGCTTGGTTGATGTGTGATCTTTCAAAAGCTCCTCGGGGCTTGATTTACACTCTACTCTATAAAACGTTATAGCAAAGCACTTGCTTATATTTGCTTATATCTAAATGAGTCTGAATGACCTGTATGAGTTCATTAAAGGAGTGAAGAGAGAGGTAGAGTTTCTGGAGAGAAGCCTGAGATGCTTTTACTACTACAGCAGGGAGGCATGATTGTTGGCTGCTTACTTGGATGCACATAAATATTTGTTGTTTATACATCAATATTAATAATGTATAAAAATGTATATGGATATACCTATACATCTTTGTCAGTGAAGGTTTATAGAGTTTAGAAGAGTTATAGAGCTAAGGAGGCTTTATGTAGTATCATTTTTTTATTGGAGTGAGCAAGGATACTAACATATAACTTTTCAACATATTTGTCATTCCTTATAGAAATTAAATGACATACAATTGAACTGTTTAATTTGCTTGACCACTAATTTCTATACAATCTCAGTCATTTGTCAAAGGAATTAGGGTAAGGTAACTTACTCAAAATACAAAAAAAGTACAAGTAAACAGAATAGCTACTCAATTACAGTATTGTGAGTACTTGTAATTCTTTACTTCCACCTCTGCCTGCTCAGCACCAAACAGTAGGAGTTAAAAGGTGAGTTAATATTGGACAAAACAGAAACCTGATCCCAAAAGAATGCTATTCTTTTCATTGTTTCTGTTTAAGAAGTGATAATATGTCTTGCTTGTTGTGCTGCTCCCAAGTGGGAAAAAATCACGATCAATATAACTTTAAGTTAATTCTGTGGTCAGCAATCAAATTAAGAATGACTGAATACATAATGGTTGAGTCTGTGACTGCTTATTTAATGTTTCTAAGCTAATTTAGATTTTCTTGTGAACTTAAGTTATGCAGTAGACACTTCACACATGCTTATCCAAATTTCACAATGTATTAGTGTCTATTAATTTTACATGACATAATACAAGGAGAATTTTCCCTAAAAGCATTCAGTGAATAGTAATCAGTGGTACATATCAGTGGTCAAATGTTCACTGTGTGAGTGTATGGAGGACATGGTTCTGGTAACTCTGAGGCCAGAACTCTGCTACTGTGAAGCAGTTCTAAAACAGTGTTGCAGGAGGAGGCGTGATAGCCCTGACTTCAATCAGAACCAATTTTGCTTCTTCTCCTTCCCATTAAAGTCAGTGCACTTTGTGCTGCAGAACTCTGACAATTTGATGGTAGCAGACAACCCTCCAGAGTGGCTCTGCTACCAGTGCTCCACCTGAGAGAAATGTTCGTCTGCATGGAGTGCAGAATCTCCACAAGTAACGCCTCAATGTATTATTAGCACATTCAAATGATCACAGTTGTAGAAAAGCAAAATCCCTGGGTGAAAATTTCTATTAGTATCACCAGTTATATTTTTGTAACATACAATGTACTGACGAGAGTAATACAATCCATCTATCCATACATTTGTCACTCATCAGGCCCACTTGGAATCTGTGCTCACAGAATTCTGATGACACCTCCACAGATTTTCCTCAGATTTCTACAGATTTTCCACCAGTAAAGAAGTTGCTTGTAAGACTTGGTTAAATGAAAGTTACTTTTTCCCACTTTTAATCCCATGTTACTATGTTAATTGTTTATTTATTGCTTCTTATAAGGCAAATACATGTCATAACCCCCTGAGGCCCAAGCTTTTGTTTGGTATGCATTTCTCCTAAATATTTGGGATCAGTACGACCTGATAAGTACAAAAACTAAGCATTGTCTTTGAACAGGAAGTAGTTTTTGAAAAAACTAATGTCCTCATGTGGGGAGTTAGAGTCCCAACATCCTCAAACGAGTACTTCCTGATTAGCAGTGTCGTAGCTTGTCGCTATTGCTAAAATTTGTCAAATGTGTATCGCATATCAAACTACAAACATTATTAAGCAAAAATAAACAAGTTTCAACCATAAAATTTGATATGCTTTTGTACCTGGTCCACTTTTGTTTGGGGATCGGCTGTTGATTGACTTGGCCAAGATGCCTGTCATTTGGTTTTTTACACTGATTGATGTATTGGACTTTTGCTGCCACTAGGTGGCACAAAAAGGTGTATATGAAAGAGGACAACAGGTCAAAGTTAAGCAGAATGAAGTATAAGGTATTGTCCCCATATGAGGACGCAGGGTTGCAGGAGGATAAAATCAGTATCAGAGTATTTTTACATCATTATGTCTTTTTTTCTTCCTGTAAAATTGTTTCAAATGTTTGCTTATATCAATCAAATGTGACTTTGTGTGAGCATCTGTCCACACTGGACATAGAACTGCACATCACTCTTTGTGAGTCATAGTAGCTAACAGAGCAATATGATATTTGATATCAAGGGCAAAAACTCAGATTCTGTTTGTGTGTGCTCATCAATCAATCTTTATTCATAAAATGCCAAATCACAACAAAAGTCATCTCATCTCAAGTCATCAAGACTAAGTAAGCCGAGACTAGCCTCTAAAGCAGAGGGTTCCAAACTATTCCATAAAGGACCATGTGGCGGCAGGTTTTCATTCCAACCAAGCAGGATCACACCAGGCTTGACTCATCAACTGATCTCTGATTGGTTGAACTATCTACTCTTGATTGGTTGTAACAAAAACCTGCAGGCATGCAGCCCTTTATGGAATAGTTTGGAAATTGCCTTCTCTAAAGAGAAGTGAACTCAGCCACCCTATGAAAGAAACTCATTTTTTCTTTTAGAATCCACAATTCATTCTTTAAGACTTTACACAAAGGTCATGACTGTAACTGAGAGATAGAAGGTAGTTCGACTGATAAATGCAGAGCTTTGCCTTTTTACTGATGCTGCACCTCTTGACCTCATGTTCCATCTTACCTCACTTCTAATAAAGAACCCCAGATACTTTAACTCTTTCAAGCAACTCACTCCCATCCTGGAGTGAGCAATCCACACTGAGATATCATAAAAGACCAAAAGGTTGCTTACAAGAAGCATCACATTGTTGTGTTCACTGACAACAGTGAAGAAATACTGAATAGTATGTCTTTCTTTAAGGTCAACCTGAATATGGACGATGGTCGTTCTCTGGGCCTAATGATCCGGGGTGGTGCTGAGTATGGACTTGGGATCTACATCACTGGAGTGGATCCTGGATCTGCAGCAGACGCCGGTGCACTTAAGGTATCCTGAGTCAGAGTGTCTTGATATGTATTGCAAATATAACACTCTAAAACCTGTACAGCTTGTCCAGTTGAATACAGATTAAGTTCTTTTAGAGGGCTCAAACTTCATTACTCTTGCCACTCTTGTCTCACGCTAGCTGATCTGAGGCTGTACTAAGGCACAGTGATGCTTTCATCTAAATGCTAATGCAGCAAGGTAAACTGCTCACAATGACCAAGTTTGGCAGGTATAATGTTTACCCTGTTCAGTTTCTTTGTTAAGAGTGGTATCATGCTAACTTTTCTTAATTACCAGTGGACAAAAAACTACAGACTAATTGGAAATTTGACCTGATGATGGCGCTAAATGAAGAGTCAGGTGATAACATTCCCCATCCCCAAGTTTTTATAATTCATCCTGTGAGGAGCATGACCGAAATTAATGGCATCTAAAGTTTACAGATGTAACATTCTACAGTTTTTTAGAGTTCTCTGCAGCAACCATGAATAAATAAAATCAAACTAAATGACAATCCATCCAATAGTTTCCAAATGAAGAAGATAAGAAAGAAAGATAAAGTCAAGCGATCATTAAATTATTAGGATTAATGTTCAGGGTAATGTATAAGGCTGAGTATTGATACTTGATACCTTTAAGGTATTGACCAAAATAAGTGGATACCAAGTAGCATGGAAACGTCTCCCGTTAAACAATACCTGAAATCCATCCTTTTTGCACCCAGAGCTAGAAAATATGACTATATATTTAGACTTGCTCACAGCCAATCAACACAAGCATTCTTTGATTGAAAGCAACATGTGATTGGTCCACTGCCACAGCAGCTACAACCCGTCTGTGGGGGTGAAGTTGTGGTGAATTTGAGTTAGCGCGCCAAGATGCTACCTAAAGTGTGGCTACACTACACGCCTGTTACACCGGATAAAAGACAGGGCACTAAATGTGGAATGGGTATCAGTGAAGTACTCAGTTGGTATCATCATCACTTTAAGGGTACTTGGATTGGTACTGGTGTCCTAGTTTTTTAAATGATACCCAGCCCTAGTAATGTACAGTAGTGACCAACCAGCTGACTGGAGGACCAATATATGCAACACTAGTGTCATATGTCACGAGCTTGGCTAAAAACGGATGCATTTTTTTTTCACTTTAAAGGACCATACAGCCACCATTTGAATCACCGAATTCCCATGCATCCAGTCGTGTTTTTTTAATTGTTTCCATAAATTCTAAGCAACCATTATTGATTTCTTTTTTCTTTGAATTGATTTTTATACATAAGTAGAAATGCAACATTGAGAACACTTTCTATAAATCCACACCAGGGTTATTATAGTTTCAGTAAGCTTTCGTTAACTGAATTAAAAATAAAAACGATCATTTTTTCTAAGTTTTTCTAAAGGAGAAATCTAAATAAAAAATACAGTGAACAATGCAAAACCAACTCAAATGAAACAGAATTGCAGATAAAATCAGTTGTTGCAGACCAAACTAAAACTAAATAAAAACTAAACTAAAAGTAGTCAATTCCCGAAAATTAGAATAAAATTAGAACTACTCAATCACTTGTTAAACTAACTAAAACTAAACTGAAAAAAAACAACAACTGAAAAACTAAATAAAAATACAAATAAAAACTAATGAACATTTCTAAACTATAAAAACCTGATCCACACTTTTTTTGGAAGAACAAACTCCAGGATGTTTCTTTAAGTCTTAGTCATGCATGAAATGTGTTGTTGATGTTAAGATTTCTGACTCTGTGTCAGCTGTCATCTCTAATACCTGATTCAGATGAAACTGTTAGGATTCCTGTCACCTGCTCCCTATTGGACTACTAAACCTGTTAGCAATGCTAACATCTGCTACCTGCCTCACAGCCTCAGTCAGGCAGCTGGCTTCACTACTATGCCAGGCCTGCAAAAAAAGCTTTATTAGCCGTGTTAAATCTCAGCTGTGTGCTTTCAGGTCAGCTTTCTGCCTCAACAAGCAGGCCACTCTCACTCTGTGCTATTTTTCAACCTGCCCGAGGCGAGGAAAACATAAGCCAATGTTTCCTACCTGTAAACAATGTGAGTGAAACCTCAATATTGCTTTCATGGTAATATCAAGCTGTGTCCTACTTGAGGATAAAAATAAAACATCAGATTTATGGTTTAATTCTTTAGTCCAAACTAATTGGGACACCTGGAAAAAATAACCCTACTATGAGAGAAGAAGTTAAAAAAAGCCGGACGTGAAAGGCATTCTAAAAATTCAAACGCCGTCCCTTTAAAGATGCAGCCTGATATTTTTTTTCAGTTTTCTTGTGAGAGAGAGATGAAGAAGGTTTTTTTTTTTAACCATTGGTCATGCTGCAGAATTAGAGCTTTTCACATGCTAAAATCTGGTAAAGGAAAAAGCAGGGAAGGTGAAAGAGAGGAGGTGCATACACAAATAGATGTAGTGGATGTTTTTCTTCAGCTCAAGGATATGCCTTCATTCACAGCTAGTCTGAAGCCATTCATTGTTTGTAGATACATTACTGTGAGTGTGTGTGTGTGTGGTGTGTGTGGTGTGTCGGTGTGTGAGTGTGTGAGTGTGTGTGAGTGTGGTGAGTGTGGTGTGTGTGGTGTGTGTGGTGTGTGTGGTGTGTGTGGTGTGTGTGGTGTGTGTGGTGTGTGTGGTGTGTGTGGTGTGTGTGGTGTGTGTGGTGTGTGTGTTTCATGGTGGTCCGGATGTGGAAGATGGAGTGATCCTGCCATTAGAGTGGGAGCAGCAGGCAGTGAAAGAGAGGCTATATACTTCCCGTGTCCATCCCTCTCTCTTCCTGTCTGCCAGTGTCATGGCAGTAAATAAGATGGAGGGTTGACCAGACACACTGCAGCAGATGATCATCATCACATCACAAGTCAAATCATCAAACCCTCACATACTGTTCATATTCTAACTCATAATTAGTCTCTACACCAATTCACATTCATACATTCACCATCAGTCCTTTATACATGTTTGATTGATCCTTTATAAAGCTGTCACAGAGTGTATTCTATTTATTTATGGAAAAAACACTTCATAAATATGAAGGATACTTTTAGATTTTTTGGTTTTTACAAATTGTACATTTATTTATATACAAAAAATATGTATATCATATATATATATATATATATATATATATATATATATATATATATATATATATATATATATATATATCAGCTGCAAAATTCCAAATTATTTCCATTTTTGTATATTATGTGTCACCTTAGGAAAAGTCAAACTAAAAGGATTGTGTAAATGGCTCCTGAATGTTAAAAAGGGTCAAATTTGACCCTGATCAGTATGTAAGGGTTAAATAATGCATTTTAATTTCAAATCTGTATATTACTGTAAGAATATATCAGTTCATTACATTCTTTTGTTTGTTTGTTTGATTCTTGGGAGAATATTGTTCAGTGATTATGAAACAAGTCTAATCCCATAATGAACTGCGGCAAGACTGTTTTAGTACCCTATAGGGCCCCTGTGCACTGAAGCTCATGTGCCCTGCTCCACTTTTGGTTACCCAATTTCCAATAATTTGTCCAACACACTCGTTGATACAACCTAAGCCCCGTGCATTGTGGTGTGCTAACCAATCATCACTTGCCATGCATCAAATTGACTAATAACACAGTCAATCATGAAACCTCCCTCCCCCACTACCACCACATGAACACAGACTGATGTGCAATAACTGCATATGCACTTTAGCCTGTGAAATTTTTTTTACAGCACTTTGTCCATTTTACAGCACTTTATTATCATATTTTACCTTATTTAACATTTATTCTATTTTAAGTGTGTGTTTTGAGTAGAGTGAATTCCGTTGTATGTGAACATGCAATGACAATAAACGCATTCATTAATTTATTCATTCATTCATTTTCTTGAAAATAACTTATTTTATTCCAATTGGATTGCTGTCAGGTGGAAACCTTGTAACTCCATATTTCATGTTGGACATACTGGGTTTCCAACAGTGACGATAATTATCAACATCAAAAGAATGGATCAAGCCTTGTCTTGTATTTCTGTGGAGCCTGACAAAAAAAAAAAAGCACACACATTTTTGTTTCTCTCATCTTTAAGGCACTTGCCCAGATTGCTCGTATGGTAGATCTGGCCATGAAGTGTGGTCTCTTGGGCCCAGAAGCAGGGCTTTAGAGCTTCAGTCTTACGTTTAAAAGGAGGCACCTAACAGGTCAATAAGTGCAAACATTATTTTATCATGTTTTTCTGCAAAAAACGTGAAAAACATGAACAAAAAAGGATTTAAAATAAAAAGTCAATAGTTTCAAATGCTGCAATGTGCTGCATATATTTCAGGAACTGTTCAACAAGAATATGTGATTATCTTGATACAGTGCATATGAGAATATTCTCCTCGCTAAATTAGAGGGCAAATAACTGTTGATTCAAGGCAAGTCTGGCAGTGTATACCTATTATATAACTGTACCATATTGTAAACATTTTTTTCTTGGTTTATTTGAGGGCAGAATGTCAGAGAAAATGACTTGTTAAGATTCATAGTTATGCTTTTCTAAAGCTGAAAGCAGCAGTGTACCCTTGTACACAGTTTGAAATTGTAATGTTAAATATTCCTGAACTCAGCATGGCTGGAAAACTAGAAGATCCATCACCTTAGCTCTGTATGAATAGGCCAGACTGAAAGTCATATAACTCATTTATATTTGTGCAACTCAATGACAGCTGCTTTAGCCCATTCATTACTTTCCGAGAGTGAAACGCTCAGCCGTATCCATTAGAAAGTCATATAAATCTGCTCTGAATCCATTTAATTAGAGGCTGTTTTCAAACCTTGGAGAGGCTGCTTTGACACCAGATTAGAATTATAAAGATGAGCAATTTAAATTCTGTGTTGGTTCGTATTGTTGAACACTATTTCGCAAGCTGGTTTATTTCTCTGTGTTTTTCTCCCTTTAGATTTAATTATAGATTTTTTATGACTGACAAACAAAAAAGACAGCATGACAACACAACAACGTGACTACTGCACAGGCAAAACAAGCCAGGGTTACAGTGTTTATACATGTTTCTATAACACATGCATGCACATGATGTAACACCAACACAATGCTTTTTTTCAAATAAACATTATTCTACAAGGACTCGGTGGAGAACAGGAGTGAATATTATTAGCCCAACTTGTTAAATTACAGAGAAGAAGGCAGAATGAGTCCAGGAATGACCTTTTTGTGTCCCATGTGACGTATGACCTCCCCTATCTAGATATAACAGATGATGCACCTTCATCCATACTTATTAAGTTCAGAAAGTCCTCCAACCATTTATTTAAGTTAAGCCAATTGGCCTTTCTAACTTTCCAGCTCATAAGAAGCATGTGTTTTGTTGCAAGACAAGCTAATGCTGCAATTTTTTGTGCAAATGTAGAATATATGCCATTGGGCTGGATGCCCAGCAAACATTGTACGCATTTGGACAGTGAGACTGAGTTCCTCCGAATTCTGTCCCACTTAAGTAGAGTGAGTGAGAATCCAGGTCTCGCTTCCATCTTTTCTGTGTCTCAATAATGCTACTGGGGGAGGAAAAGAGAAGAAGCTTAGATCCAGATGTTCATGGCAACCTACACAAGGTACCCTTTGAGGTTATTTTTGTGATAATAGTTTTTAAAATAAGAGCAAATAAGAGGAAAAAGGTTCACTCAGGTTGAATGTTGTTATCATTATCCCATATTGTTTCAGAAACATGGGTCCCAAATGGCTAAATGGGCCCCATTTAAGATCCATTCTGATCCCACTTAGACCCCATATGGGCAAACATATTTGGCCTACGTGGGTCTCATATAACTCACCTAGTTGGGCCCCACCTGAAACCCAGTCAGAAGCCACCATGGAAACCCATATTTGCAGCCCAAATGTAACCCTTTTGGGGCCCACGTAGACATGCTGGCTGGGGGGTTACCACCAGCTGAAAATAACAATTTTTTTCATAGTGGACATGAAGGGAGAGAAGTACCCATGGCATCTAACCTCCTGTGTATAATTTTAACAACACTAACAGAGAATTGTAACAATGGATTATTCAACCTTGCAATAAGTCCTGGACAATACCATAAAGAAGCTTGAGAAATAGTTTTGTTATTCTCTGTGATTATCTGTCTCTTCAGCCAATCCCAGTTTCCTTTTGAAGTTGTATCTCAACAATCTCGTACAATGGAGAATCTGGAATTGCGTCAAAGGTAATAGAGAATCAACTCAGGCACACACCATCTGCCTTTTGCCTTGGCATAGACAATTTCTTCTGATTTCTTCCAAGTTTTTCATCTTTTCATAGAAATTGCAAAAATGTTGTATTTACTACTTTAATCCAATATTGAAGGATTTGAAAGGGAATGAAAGATATGCTGTAAGCCAATCTTGGGAGGACATTTTTAATCTATTACATTTTTAATATATCTACCCTTCCCTACATAGATGAAGGCAAAGTTGTCCATCTTCTGTAATCATATTGTAATCATTGGACACTGGAGAGAGCTTGCACTAATCACCTGAAGCAGCCTCCTCATGTTACTAGCTGACTGACGCCCAGCTACCAATTCCACCTGGTCCAGTTTGACTAGATGTGGAAGAATTTAATTGACTAGAGGGCAAGGAGTTTTGCTAAACATACACAATGATTACTTGATTAATCAATGAATCAACAGAGGCAGTTATTTTGGTCAAGTTCTTTTAGAAGAAATGCCCAAATTCTCTGGTTCCAGCTTCATAAAGGACTAGTGTGTAGGATTTAGTGGCATCTAGTGGTGAGGTTGCAGATTACAACCAACTGAAACCCCTCCTCCCAACCTTTCCTACAGTGGCGGCAAAACCTTCAAGACACTGTTTGGTGTGTCCATTCTGGGCTACCGTAGAAACAGCAGTACAACATGGCAGGCTCTGTGGAAGAGGATCCGCTCTGTATGTAGATATACTGTAAAGGGCTCATTCTAAGATAACAAATACACAATGATTCTTATTTTCAGGTGATTATACTCTAATTAAAACATACATATGAATATTGCATTCTGCACAGCGCCGAGGAGCAGAGCCATTTTTGTTTTGGCGCCCATGTTAACCAATGGTGTCGTTCACATAGGAAGCGCTGCGGCTCGTTTCGGCGTCTGGTCTATTTTCTGGTCAACAACGAGAGAATCCGGCTGATTTAAAAAAATAAAGCATTTCAAAATAAAACTATTTTCAATAATTAAACACTCCGTTTGACGTGTGTGTGTGTGTGTGTGTGTGTGTGTGTGTGTGTGTGTGTGTGTGTGTGTGTGTGTGTGTGTGTGTGTGTGTGTGTGTGTGTGTGTGTGTGTGTGTGTGTGTGTGTGTCTAATCAATATTTTTAAATGTATATAGATGCTACAGTCAGATTGACTATTGATGCTTTTCTGAACACATCTGTGGTTCAAAATTTGGTATAGACACTTTTTATGAGGGAATTCTTAGACCGGGTCGAAATTGACCTGGAACATACTGCGAGGGTGTAGAATATGAACAGTATATAAGGGTTAAAATGACACAAAAACAATTCATATGAGTGTTTCATCAAAATACACAAATGACTGCTTTAAAGCTCATGTTGGACAGTCCCTGTGTTATTATCAGCCCCTCTCTTCTCTATGTGAGGTCACTGCAGCCCAGCAAACTTCTCCTGCTGCTCAAAATAGCCGTTTGCCCTCTCCCTGTGAAAAGGACAAATACATTGCACCTCCAGCACCTTGCACACACACGCATGCACGCACGCACGCACGCACGCACGCCTGCACACACACACAGTTTCACACTTGATCATGAATGATCAGTGAAACACAACTTGTAAATCATTACATCAGGAAAGAAGGCGAGAGTAGGAAGACTTAGAGAGGATAATGTATTACGCTGGCCAGTACATCAGTATAGAATAACAAAGTGTAGCATTGAAGTCCAGGTGGCAGTTTATAATTAAAAAAGCAGAGATTAAATACATCTTAATACATCTATTAGAAATATCTAAATATATCTGATCTTATAAAGCAATCAGGATGATATTTAGTAACAATAATAATAATAATAAAGGTAATGGTAATTTCTGAAATGGTGAAGTAGCTCAAGCCCTTTTAGCCAATGATTTACATGCATGTTGCTTTTTGTGAACAATCATGTAAATCAAGGGCTCTCTTATCATAGATGAGAGGCTCAGTAGAGGAGTTTCACTGAGGCTGATTCTGCTTCACATAATCATGTTGGTGCAGTGAGGTGAGAGGGAGAGAAGTCAATAAGTAATTTCTACTTTTACTTGTCCTGCTGTAATACAGTGGAAGCTGTTTTTCTGCTGCTTTCAGCACTCCTTTGTGTTTTTTCCCTGCATCATTCTGTGTCCTTCTCTATCTCTGTCTTTATATTGATTGAATCTCATTTGGCTAAATTGCTGCAGGCAGGCAGGATTATTCACTTCAACACAGTATTATATATCAGATGAACATGAAGGTGACCATTAGTGATGCACGCATGAATAAATATTAGGCAAAATATGACCTCTATTCACATAAGAGAAATAGCTTACCACCGTTATAAACAAAAGTCTGTTATTGTGTGTTTGCAGATTTTATTTTTTTATTTTTCTTATTGCATCACCCCCTTGAGGCTTCCCACCCTCATTAAAGGGGAGGTCTACCACTTTCATATAAAAAGGTCAGTGTACTCATCATTGGGAGTAATTCTCAGCCTGTGAAATCAGATGTAAAATGTCTTCTGTGGACCGGGCAAAGCTTAGAAGAAAGTCTGTGTTACAAACGTTGTAACTGGGGTCATATTGGGTGGAGGTGTACTGGAGTGTAGGGATGCACTGAGCTGACTTTTTCAGTCCCAATACCAATACATGGGCTTTGCATATCGGCCAATACCCGATAACGATCCAATAACGTTGTTGAATTAATAAACTGTATACCTCACCATGTGAAAAAGACTGTAGGCAGGAGGCATGACAAAGCATGCGTCGTAAACATAAATCAGCCCCATGGATCGTCCCCATTATCCGATACCTAGAGTCTATATCGGGCCGATATCCGATATTAATATCGGATCGGTGCATCCCTGCTGGAGTGCATTATATTGAAAAATGTTTCCAATATTTTGTCCACCCACCCACCATGATGGGGGCAAAGGATTAGTCACACAAATATATCACCTTTCTATCAATGTAAACAAAAAACTAATATATAAGCTTTGTAAAGATAGAATTTATAGCTGATTATTAGATTGCATTAGACTGCACAGGTGTTCCTAATATAGTGCTCAGTGAGTATACAACTTCAAACATGGCAGACAATGTTCAGAAACCTTGACAGGGTGTTTCAATACCCCAGTATCCTGTTTCCTACTGAGGTACTCCAGCTATAGTAACATATACAGGCTAGAATGAGGTCTTATCTCAGCTTCTGAAACTGGAGATGGTGTTTGCATGCTCAACACATCCACAAACCTGGATAATTAAAAACCTGAAACTCATGTGCATGTAAACACACTCGCTGTTGGCAACTTGCCATGTGAATGTGTGTTGTGTTTAGCTCAAAGCATCACTGTTGAAATACACAGCAAGTAATCACCGTTAGGGGACCATGAATAGCCGGTAGCTGATAGTAGTGGATTTGTTTTTCAAAATGTTTTTCACCATTTGTTTAAAGTGGTTTTAGCCTCCATACATTTTCAAAAACTATATGATCATAAAATATCCTCTCCTTGAACTTCAATAATCAAAACACTCACTCACGGTACAGAGTTGTATAGCAGCAGCACTGTTGCACAAGCTCTAACAGCAAGACCTAAATACTGTGGATAATGAAATGGAAGAGGGACGCTGATTATGAAAGAGACATAAGTGTTTCGCCTCTTCATTTGAACAACAAACACCACAGGGCAGTACCCACTGATTGGTTTTGGTTTTCCTTTCTTGTAGTGTGATGAATACTGTTGATCACATTGTCTTATGTGCATGTGTTACTCTCCTCTGACAGTCTGTTGAGAAGGGCCAGGGCCTCACATAATGCATAGCTGTCTACAGGAGGATTATTAGCTGTGTGTGTGTGTGTGTGTGTGTGTGTGTGTGTGTGTGTGTGTGTGTGTGTGTGTGTGTGTGTGTGTGTGTGTCTGTGTGTGTGTGTCTGTGTGTCTGTGTGTGTGTGTCTGTGTGTCTGTGTGTGTGTGCGTGCGCGAGCGTGTGTGTGTGTGTGTGTGTGCGTGTTTGTAAGTAAGGATGACCTTGGATTTAACACTGCTTGTTTGGCCTAAGGTTGTTTCAAAGGAAAACATGGACTCAGGATTGGGATGCATTGCACACATAGCGGTGCAAACATACCATCAGAGAAAGGTTTGAGATACTGAGTGTCTGTACATGTTTGCTGCTGTTGGAAGACTAATATGCCTTTTCCCTCAATTTGGGGATTTTGGAATTTCCAGGCACGTCTTCCAAATCTATTACCTTTCCCAGAGGCTCACAAAAAACTACAAGTATGTTTTGTTTAAAGCAGTAAGTTTAATAGTTAAAGCACTAATTAGTAGTTTTATGTTAACAACAAACACATGACTTTCTGTAACGTGAAAGGAATTGCTCATAGTGTCAAACCAACAGAGAATTATCACTCAACTCTGAAGTTCATCTCAGCTCTAATGAGCGTTTTTGTCTCAGCTCCTTGTTTAGGTTTTGGTTTCTTTTGACCACTCAAAGTGCTTTTACACTACATGTCACATTCACCCATTCACATTCATACACTGATGCCACCACACAGGGTGCCAATGTGTTCATCAAGAGATAGGCTAACTGTTGTAGAGTTTTAAATGTGCAGCCCATACGTCAGTGGAGAGAGTACACAGGAGTCCAGGATGTCTTGCGTTGAAAAGGTTTATTGGCTTGATCAAGGAGAAGTGAATGAATAATCAGAACACGTTCTTTCCTGATGCTCCCTTCAAATCTTGAGTTTCGGTCCTCCGGGGATAGTCTTAATCCACACAGATAGTTTGAGCCATGCCCAAATACGGTCTTACACATCCACAGCATATAGAATTAATTTACCGGTCTACATATAAGAACAGTGCCTAGATGCAACTCAGAGCCTTTGCCATCCATCCAACAGGATTCACCATATCCAACCTCTGACTACAGTTACCTCTACTCCATTCAGAGAGACAGGCAAACATATATCTGACCATTGCTCATATAGCAACACTATCAGGGTGCCTCCTGTTTTCCCCAAAAGGAGCAGACTCACTGCCTACTACTATGTCATGAGGACACACAGTCAACATTTGGTGTGGCCTTGCGATGACCGCTGAGTCTAGTTTGACCCAGTACATGCCAATGATTGACGTAAATGATGGAAAATTCCCTAACACTAACCATTCACACAACCATCGGGAGCAATTTGGTATCTTGCCCAAGGACACATTGACATGTGGACTGGAGGAGCTGGGAATTGAACCACCAATCTTTTCATTGGTGGATGACCGCTCTACCTCCTGAGCCACAGCCACCCCAACTGGCACACAACTTTGCTGTTTCAGTTCAGTCTCACTGCTCTTATCAAAAGTGTGTTATTAAATTATGTGGCCATAATAAGACCAAATAAGACAAGATGGGATCAACTTTAGTGTCCCGAGGGAAATTTGTCTTGGGCCAAAGTGCTACACCGAGCTGCAGTCAAGGAATAAAGAAAATACATAGTCAAATGAATACATAACCGACAGGACAATGCAAAGGTGCACCAATGTAAATGTGCTGCACACAGCTTTAAATACAACATACATGACACTACATAAACAACCGGACAATGCAGTGGTGCAGTAGCGCAAAAACTACTGCAGACAGCTGCAATCATACAATGTATTACATACTTACATTTTTTGCTACCACTGTTAGCTCTTTTCATTCACTTTCTAGCTTCCTTGACCACCACCACTCTCTCTCTCTCTCTCTCTCTCTCTCTCTCTCTCTCTCTCTCTCTCTCTCTCTCTCTCTCTCTCTCTCTCTCTCTCTCTCTCTCTCTCTCTCTCTCTCTCTCTCTCTCTCTCTCTCTCTCTCTCTCTCTCTCTCTCCCTCTCGCTCTCACTCTCGTTTAATGAGTCGGGAAGTCATCAGCAGAGCCTAACTTTACTTTTAATGTTATCAAATGAAAAAAAAAGTCATCCCCTCGTCCTCTTAATATCTTCGTCGTCCTTCATGGCAGGCCTGTATAGCGTGTATAGCTCTGATCGGTCTCTCCAGCTGTGATCTCTAAAAGTTGATTCTGGTTCAACTTTTTCACCGCAGGCCCCTGTGGAGCCCCTGTGGCTCCAACCCCCGCAGGCTAAACACACTGCCCTATTCATATGAATGGGAAGGCTGACATTTTCGCTGCAATGCCTGATCTGGTGTAAAGTCAGCCCCAAAGTCCCAATGACTCAGCCCACAACTCATCTCAATGCTGGTGCAAAATCTGGGATTCACAATCAATCCAGTCTTAAGATGATAAGACATGTCTTGCAGCTTCTTAAAGGGAGGTACAGTAGGTTTGCAAGTTAAACAGCCCCCCAGAAGCCAGCAGGAGGGCCACCATCATCACACTTAGCATGCAGCAAGTCAGGGCCATTTATACCAATTAGCTGATAGCACCATATGTCATCCTACTGTGGACCACACATGACTTTGGATGATATTTATCCTGCTTCTGGTGGTCATCCAGAATTCTGAGAAATTATGCCTGCAGTTGGTCTGCCTGGGTATAATGAGCATGCAATGCTTCTGTTTACTTAAACTTCAATTGCCTCGACAGGTGGGCGACCAGATCCTGGAAGTGAACGGCCAGAGCTTTGTCACCATCTCCCACGATGAGGCGGTTCACATCCTCAAAACGGGGCACCACCTGCTGATGAAAGTGAGGGATGTGGGTCGTCTCCCTCATGCACGCACAGTGGTGGATGAGACCAAATGGATCAGCAGTCAGGCCATAGCTGAGACCAACGCTACAGCCAACCCAAGTTCAGTCACCAACCCTGCTGTCAATGCCAGCATCCACCCTAGTGCCAGTGTCAGTGTCTGCAATTCAAGGTGAGTGCATTATAATGAATAATAAGGACTGTTCACCAATTACAGTCAATGTTGAAACTGTCAATAGCATTGAATCACACATATCATTTTAATTGACTGTGTTTCCCCATTAAGTACTTCTTTTTGTTGATTTAAAATGTTATATTTAGACAATATCGGCTATTTTGTTACAGGGTAAAACTACCATTTACCCAGTCACCATGTCCATGTGGGCCCCATAAGGGTTAAATTTGGGCTGCAAATATGGGTACCAAATGGGTTTTCCTGCAGTTTACATGGGCTTTAAGTGGGTTCTGACTGGGTTTCAGGTGGAGCCCAACTGGGTGAGACCCAAGTACTGGCCAATATTTTTGCCCATATAGGGTCTAAGTGGGATCAGAATGGATCTTAAAGCGATGGTTCGGCATAATTTCGACCTAGCGTCATATGCACCATTACGTCTATCTAAACACTCCCTCACCCCTTTTTAAAAATTTGGTCGCAAATTGGTGGAGTTAGAGCTATCAGCCGAATGGCTTAGTACAGGCGCTAATGGAACAAACAGTGTATCTCGTAAATTACCCCACTAATAATGCCTGGATTGTTATCAAACTTCTACAGTAGTACAAATAGGGTCTTTACTCATAAATCGATGCATTGGAAAGTTTGTAAGTACACCAGGAGTTTATTAAAATATCACTTACCTGATGGCTTGTACTCTGCTGCTACTGCTAAAGCTGTAAACATTGTCGAAATCTTGCGCGATCACTGAAATACCGTGTGGTC
The DNA here is from genome assembly GCF_963691925.1 of Scomber scombrus. Classification (NCBI taxonomy): domain Eukaryota; kingdom Metazoa; phylum Chordata; class Actinopteri; order Scombriformes; family Scombridae; genus Scomber; species Scomber scombrus. The sequence continues at coordinate 5,429,918 of NC_084973.1, forward strand.
GCAAGAGATCCCGCACAGAGTTCATCTAACGTGAAGATGAGTGGCTCAATTTCGAAGGTCGCCCGTACCTATTTGAGCCTGAATACACGTTCGATAGTAACCTCAAACTCTGCCATGTCGTTGATGTCTTCTGCTGTACTCTCGCTTCTTGCTCCTTCTTCAATACTACTACTGGTCTCTTCCGGCAATAGATGTGCTCTGTGCGGGATCTCGCGTGACCACACAGTATTTAAGTGATCACGCAAGATTTTGACAATGTTTACAGCTTTAGCAGTAGCAGCAGAGTAAAAGCATGTACCTGCACGTTTTTGTTCCAAGCAATCAAGAGCACACGATTCAACCAATCAACTGTCAGAAGACTGAGATCAGTTGATTAAGTGAGTCAAGCCAGGTGTGCTCCTGCTTGGTTGGAATGAAACCTGCAGCCACATGAACCTTTATGGAATGCTTTGGATTCCATATGTTGTATATGCTGATTTTTCTTATCCTATTTTTGTTAGATAAAGTAAAGGCAATACTTTGCCGTGGAAAAAGGCAGGCTTCCTCCCATAGACCAAAAAACATGCATCTTAGGTTAATTAGTGACTCTAAATACTCTATATCACAGTGGACCAATTAAATTACTCATTCAGTTCATTTAGGACTAAATCAGCAACAAAAAACATTTCCCAGTGAGTCAGTTTGGGCGGTCCAGGGCACTAAAACATTTTATTCATAGTGGAGAATTGGGCATGACAGCTCCATTGTGCTGAACAGCAAAGCAATGCATTGAGACTCCCTTCTCTCGCTCTCTCTCTCTCCCACATCCATCTGTCTTCCAGCCCTAATGGAGCTGGCTCTGATTGAGAATTTGTGGAAGTATAAATTTCCCTGCCTGCTGCTGCCTTGGAAATCATACAAGGTGGCTCTTAGCTCCACACTTCATTAAAGTCACGTTGCCTCTGTTTTGCCTGAGGCTTAGCTCGGCCGCCCTGCCGCCTGTGATATTATGTTTGTAATGTTCTACATACATAAGGATTGGTCCAGTGTATGGGTATTTATACTGATGCTTACTTTTTTGTGTTGCTCTCATTTCAACTCAGAAAAATTAGAAGTGAAGATATTATGTGTGCTCTAAACACGCTATACCTTGTTTTGTTATTTGTTGCAGACCATCTTCTGCAAGAGCCACGCCTGTATCGGGAAAGGTAAGAAATGCAGCCGGGCATTACTGCTCACTGTGTTTGTGTTAACACACTGTAAAGCCCTTTTAAGACTTAGAAATTGTACTCAACATTGCTGGCTTTGTCTATCATCATTTAACACACCTCTACGACACAATAATATTCTATTAGAGAATTCCGACTATTTTTATAATGTCTGATATTGCTCAAGCATAGAATCAATCAATCAAATGTAATAATATAGCAGCTTTCATACAGGTTAATGTAGTTCAAAGTTGCTTCACAATTGATTGACAAGCTGTTTGTTTGATCTATCTATAGTAAAAATCTAAAATGAAATAAAGTAAAACAAGAAAAAAAATGTTTGTGAAAGTAAGATTAAAACTAGGTTTAATACATTTAAAAGACGAAATAATAAAACATGTAGCATTTAACAAAATCTAGACTAAAACTGTGTTAAAATAGGGTGGATTAGGGTAATATAGGACACTTTTTGCCATTCTGAGTGTGAGTGAGTTCTTGTGTACCATATTTATATATGGATACAGTATCAACACCTTACATCATTATGAAATCCTCAAGACGTTTTCTTGTTTAATCAGAAGATAATTTTTTTAGATATTGTACTCAAAGGGAAAATGGCACACATATTAGTGTTTCTTGTTTATATCCTTAACACTCACTGACCTTTGAGTTGACTTCACAAGAGATACTTCCTGTTTAACTATTTTCCTGCCCCTGTTTATGACATCATACCCACAAAGTCATATGATTTCTATTACATGATACCCCAGTTTGGATTCAACACCAATCATGTTCACTTTAATGTTGTAGAAAAAGAGATAAATGTGCTAGAGCTTAGGTGTCTCACATTACAATACTCCACCCTATATTAAGAATGAAGAAGACCAAAAAGAAACAAAGATGAATAAAATAAATCAAAGTAAAAACTGATTGATAGTAACAAAAAATTACATAAAATAAAGTAGAACAGAAATTTTAAACATAAAAAAATACACATTTTTAAAGCCTATAAACCATTCTTAATCAAAAGCCTGGTTGAACAGGTAGCTTTAAAGTTTTTCTTATAAAAAATTCAACACTTCCAGCTGTTCTCAGATCCTCAGGCAGACTGTTCCAGTGGCTCATAACATAACAGCTAAAGGCTGTGTTGGCATAGGTTTTAGTTTTACACTTTAAAACACCTAACACACTCCTGCAGAGGACCTGAGGAGCCATACCCATTTGTACATTCAGCAGTAGCAAGACCTTGAAGTGCTTTAGAAATAAGTAAAATAATTTAAAAATCAATACAGAAACTAAAAGGCAACTAATGTAAGGACTTTAAAATGGATGTAATGTGTTTTCTCCTTCTGGTCCTAGTCAGCACTTAGGCCATGCAGCTCTGAAGCAGCTCGAACTCATTTATGAAGGTTTTGGATGAGCAGCGTTCAGATCAAGTACTACTAACACTGAAGGTTTATTGTCATCAAGATTGTCCTGATGTCAGTAACTACTTTAACTAGGGCTGTTTCTGTACTGGGATAAGCCAAAAAAACTGATTGAAACATTTATGATTTGTTTGAGTTAATAAAACGTATTGAATATATACAAGTTTTTCTAAAATAAAAAAAATAAAAAAAATTATTATTGAGGTATTGAGGGATCATGGCTACTTTTTTTTTTTTTTTTTTTAAAGAGGCTTTATAAGTGCAAATGTGAATACTGTGGGAAATATACCTTGCTGTAAAGAGTGATTATAAGAGCCTCCTCAGACACTGAATTAAAAACAGTTTTTTAAAAAGGAGGTTGGGATTGGGTTAAGGGTGCATGTAGATGATTTCAGTGTTGCTAAGACTTCCCTGAGCATTTCAGCAGCAGTCATTCTGTAGAAGCAAGAAAAAAAGTCGGCACACTGCAGCTCCCAATGCAGGTAGATATTAGAGGATACCACAAGTGTACCACAAGTATATTCTAAAAAATATATCCCTTTTTAAAATGTTTCTGAATCATTTACATATAAATCCACATGATAAATAGATCCATAGCATACTAGAAGTACTTCACGCTGTATGCTAAATGTTTCTTCAGTTATTGTGGCACTGTGTAGATGACTGATACCAGACCTGATGTTGGTTATCCTCTCCTTGAAGTAGTCTGCAAATTCATCACATATAGATTCTATAAGATGGTTCATATGATTTGTAGGAGGATTTAGGAGGTGATTACTGGTATTAAAAAGCACCTTGGATTGCTTATGTTGAAATGTCTTAGATTAGAAAAATAAAATTGCTTGGCAGTTTGAATTGCTTTATTATACATTTTTATTTCTTCTGTTATAATCTCTTAATGTGCATGTAACTTAGTCTTGCGTCATCTGTGCTCTGCGATCCAACAGTCCCTCTTTAATTTTGCACTTTCATTATTCCTCCAAGGGATGTTCTCTTTTTTTAATTCTTTTTTTAATTTTTAGTGGTGCAACAGCATCAAGGGCTGTAGCCAGCTTATTGTTAAATGTATTGAGGAGACTGTCAATTGAGGATGATAAGATACTAAGTTCAGACTTTAATTTAAATTATATTTGCTCACATTTGGTCCATTCTGAACAGCCATGCTTTGAACGGACACTGCATTAGTACAGTTAGATTTAGTGGACGTATCTCTGCTATGTGAGTGAGTTCTCAAAGAATCTGAGAGAACTACATTAATCAACCCTTAAAAAACATGCACACAAACTTTAGATCTGTGTTGAATCAACAACGTCAAAAACACAACACATAAGGAGGAGGTAACATGCTATGATGACTGTTCTGTACACCTGCATGAAAATGACGGGACATGACCAGTCATTGATTTAGCTGTGAATGAGCCAGTGACTGTGAAGCATGAATGAAACAGCTGATACCAATCAGCTAATATTGAGGTTAGACTTCAGTGATCTGCCTAAACTAATGATTCATTTTCTGTGTGCATCCTAGATAACAATTGAGTCATACATTTATTTTTGCTGTTAATAAGGCAATGAAGATTTGAATATAATATGCATATTTATAAGATGAGGTTAGTGACTTTCAAATCTCATGTGCAAGCTCAAACCAACAATGTTTTGATCTACTCTCAAATCATATGTTTGTATCAATCGTGTATCTCCATTGTTGTCCCAACACTCAATGAGCCACACTGTTTTTAGTCACTGGGTGATATGCTCCTTCATTGCCATGAACACACATAGTTTTTGGACTCAGTCCCACACACAACGTCGTCCTGCAATTGTACTGACATGTGCCACGCTTAAAAATGAATTAGAAAAAGCTTAAGCAACCATGACCTGTTTGAAGAAACGTATCCTGACAACTAAAAGCGCTTTGGAAATAAATTATTTAACCCTTACATACTAGTCATATTCTACACCCTCGCAATATGTTCAAGGTCAGTTTTGACCCGGTCTAAGAATCCCCTCATAAAAAGTGTCTATACCAAGACCCAGAACAGCTTCAATGGACAAACATAGTATAACAATTTAACATATTTTTATCCAAAAGTCATCAAATTTCAGAGTAAAAGACATTTGGGTTGTTTTTATAGCTGTTAAATGTCCAAACGGGTCAAATTTGATCCAAACACTTTGTATGGGACTTACTTGAGGGCAAGGAGGAACTACAGCCTATTTCAAGCTGGATCGCTAGTCTCCGCTTCCAGGTAGTCAGGGGGACATGCTCTAGATGCCACTCAAAAACTAAAACTAAACCCTGTTCTCTTCACTTGTATTATAAACTAGCTATGCTTCCAACAGTGACATCCTAAAATATAAATAGAGACGATGTTATGGACGAGGAAACATTTTCAGTGTTTTGGCTGACTCACATAGCTGCATACAGCTGAAGAAATGCAGAAGAGGGAGGCAGGACGCTGTGGCTGTGGGATGTAGCTGGTAGGGAAGGATTTGGGGGTCAGAAGCTTGTGTGCAATGCATCCTGGTACATGTAGGCATTGGTGGCATTGCTCCACAAGCAGGAAAACTCGGTCAAAGCTTTCTCAGTCAATATAGCATGCACTTTAAATGTATTGCTTTAATTGACTACATTTACCATTAACAGTGATTAGACATGAGACATGAGATGTGGTGAACATTTCCTATAAGTGCTTTTGCCAAGCAGTCTGTCTTGTCCTATCCTGTTGAACGTTTTAGATGTTGACAATGAAATTACAATCACTTGTAACTTAATCACAATTAACAGAAAATGGGCTTCACTATGATAAAAAGAAGCTAATCTGGAAAGGTAACTGAAATGTAGTATGGTTGTGAATCAACAGGAACATTGTCCTGCAAATCTGCTGCATGGCCCACTGACACTGGTTCTAGCTCTCCTTGGAGCCTTTATGCTGGGGCTGATGGCAAACTGGGCACAGCTGAGGCGATCAATGGAGGAGGGGGAGGGCAGTACCTGGCACGCACACACAGATACACTAAGGCATGTAACACTAGGGTTATTATCTAACAAAACACAACTTTCCAAGTCCATTGGAGAGATAATTGGATAGCTCAAATTGTAATTGGGAGCATACACATCATCCCAATCGTCTCCAAACTCACAGATAGTATGCAAAGAATACATTTCACCAAATGAGTCTTTACTCAACTCATCATAGGTGAGAAACATCAAATTTGTGGCAGACTTTGCCCAGATGGTTAAGCAAACATGTTTTTCTCATTTTTGAAAAAAATATCAGGTTGAAAAATTGAAAAAGAAGGAGAAAACAACAACCTGCCTTTCAGATGCTTCTTTCCCCCAGTGTGGGAGTAAAGGAAGTGGAGAGTGGATGCTACGCTTCAGTGATGAAACCTTCTGTGACCATAGACCTGGGCAGAATCATCAGAGATTTGTCATGAGGGAGCCTGGCCATGTGCTCCTGTGCACCTGGCAGGGTTATGGCCAAAGTGAAGGGGGAGAATAACTATGGAACCGGAAGGAGAAATTGACAGTTCAGTGATAAACTCACTCTCCCAGCATGTGTTGTGATCTTTTTAAGATCTAAATAGCTTTACAAATGATGTTCATCACCAGAAGGGCCACAAACTAACTGATTTACTTCACTAAGGGACATATTTGCTGCTGCTATATTGTCTATTAGCTCAGTGAAGCTCACTATTAAGCTACAGTATGTACAGTGTGAGGCAGCTGACCTTGTTTAATTTGTTGTGAACAGATTTCATACGGTTGAGTGAACTCAATCCTCTGGTTGTTTGTTGTTTGGTTCACGCTTGTACTATTGGTTGGTTTTCTGAAGGGGTTTCTGTTTGTTCACGACTTAGGTCTCTAGTGATGGGTAATATTTGTATAGCGGCTTTAGGGGATGCAAACTGTGTCCATTTACAGTATTTCCTTGATTGCTTGAAGAGAAACATTTCACATTTCTACGCTTGTTTCTTTTTTCAACTCAGTGTTGGAAAAATACTGTAAAATGTACTCAAAATACTATGCAACATACTGCTTTTCATTCAATTAGTCAGACCTATTACTAGACTTAGACCTAATCAGCTGATCTCTTATTTTACCTGTAAGAATGAGACTTTAGCATTTAACTCTATTTACTTAAAAGAATTTAGGAAACTGCTTACCTTGGGAAAATTAAGTAAACAAACCTAAGTTGTGTGAAATTAAATATCTGTCTAGAATGAACATGTAATATTTAAGTCAGCTGTACTTTTTTTTAAAGTTGTGAGCACTCAATGTATCTCAGTAAAATCAAATTCAATCGCGCTGTTACAACTCTAAAATGATGAGTAACATTAAGTTAATGCAGTGCAGTGCAAGTAAGGTCATGTGACAAACATATGTAGGCCTTTCTTTGCCATGCAAGGTTCCTTTGGGATATCGACAGCTACAGGCTGTTAAAGATTGTCCCAGTGTACCTGAGATCAAAGTGGACAGACTTGTTGAAAATAATACACTGATGTAGCAGTTATGGTGATAATCAATACAATTATTATCCTGTATTACCTGCACCTGAACCTCTCAAGCTATTGTTCCTTTTATTAAATGATTTCAGTTGACACTTTAAACAGCTGGCTACATGCTAATATGTACAGAAGACTGAAACACTCTGCATCAAAGGCTCTGCTATAATTAAGCAGCTATCCTTCAGAAATTGGTCCAGTTTCTGTGCCCCAGGCGACCAACGACTAATGAGCTTTGTAATTTAAGATCGGATGGGCGGCCATGTTGATTTAATGCATGTCGAACACGCATTTCAATAGCCGCTGGGTAACCATGAATGAATTAAGGTTGGCACGTAAAGGATGCTGCTCTATGCTGTGGAACAGCATATATTATATATCCATATATATCCAGTGCTTGTATCAAATGGAGATGGTTATCAAAAAAGAGCTTTTTAGTGAAGGCAGTGTGCTGGATATTAATAATCCCCAGGGATGTGATTGGTTAGAAGTACGAGAGAAGAACATGACTGCTGACATGCCATAATTTAAAGGACATCTGAGAGAATTTCTTCTAGTTATACAAGTTGTCTCTCTCTTCCCCTTCACACACAGATACTCACACACACCATTAACTGTATATAAAGATGGATGTTATGACAGCTCCCCAAAAGTGAAGTCAAAATATCCTGATTGCTCCCTGGTGACTGGCTGGAGTATCTCTCTACTAAAGGAAGGAATCTTTATATGTGTGTATGTCCTTTGCAAATGTCTTGAACCATTTGTCCAATCAACTCCACACTTGGCAGGTGCATTGCTGTGGAACAAAGGGATTGCAGTGTGATACATGACACGATTAATATTAATAAACTTAAACTCTGAAATAAACAAGCGATCAGCCGCTCTGCTCTGCAATGGCAAGGCAGGGCTTCTGGACTCTCTTTATTTTATTTATTTGTTAGGGACAATGCAAATGAACATAGTACAACTTCAGATTGTTACAAACGAGCTGCAGTAACTGATGTTCTGCATATAGAGATTATAGCTATTGCTAGTTCCAATCTCCTGTCCATTAGTAGGTCAAAAATCTCACCCCCTCCATGTTAATGGATGGAACATGAGCTAAACTAAAGTATCATAGTTCATCAGTCAAATCATTTTTTCCCAAAGATGTTTTTTGTAATATTAGGTAGTTCTTATCACACTGATGTTTGTCCAAAAGCTCATTTGTTCTGATAAATTAGTTTTAGTTACTTGACGATATAAAAATGATTGACAGCTGTGACAGCTGCTCTCAACGCTCTATCAGGCTGTGGGGGGCGTCATCCTGCTGCCTGACTCTGGCTCCAAATGACGTCACACAAGGAAGATGGCAGCTCCCAGAAATGAGATATTCTATCTTCACTTTTACTTAGCAGTAGGAAATGGAGATACATTGTCCATATCAATCACACACACACACACACACACACACACACACACACACACACACACTATTAAACCTCTTATTGGATTCAGGGTCAAGGTACACACTGTCATGACTTGCTGGAACAGACATTAAAACAGATCTATTATTGCACCTGTTTAACGATCTTAATTTTAGCACCTGATTTAGAAATTAAGAAATTTTGGTCATTTGATTTTGTTAGATTTACTCAACAAAAACTGAAGACATTTTAGTTTTATATTTAGTTTGAGGCTACAGCTGTCATCATCTCTGTTGTGTACAGTTACCATGGTTACACGTGTTGTTCAGCTTAGCCGAAGTTTAGTAGAAAAGCAGTGACTCTCATCCAGTCCTGTATAAAAAGAACAAAAATAGGTTGTCAGAGCAGGTGTGGCCTTATACTTTGATGACAATATTGCAAATAAACTGCACCCTGACTCAAAGTCAGGTGATCTAGAAAATATTTGAGTTCAGCTCCACCCATCTCATTGGAAGCCTGTATTAGTGTAGAGAAGAGAGATCCGCAAAATCGCAAATAAAATTGGTGTAAGGATCTCTCTTCTCTTCAAGATATTCTTGATCCAGCACCCGTCCTAGATGGTGTTAGGATGTGTGTGTCTTTTATACTATTTAGCATAAGACTGTATTAGTGGGCTGCTGCTACAGGCCTCCAAATAATCTCTTAAACATTAGACAGAGAGTCTGATGAAAACAAAGCAATATTTTCTATTCGTTGACCTTGACGTCAATCAGTTAACTAGTAATTGTACCTTCAGGAAGAAAATGACTCCTGCATGTACTCTGATAGGGTCATATTATAATATTGTCTCTATTCCAGTGGAGGGGCCCGTGTCGCCCTTCAACTGAAAACAACAAATTAACAAAAAGTGCTACTGCAAGATGTAATCTCAGAATTATTCTGCTAGGGCCAAAAAACAAAAAACAGAGACGATGCAAGGATAAAACAAAAACAAAAAAACAACACATGCTCACAATTAAATGCAGTAACCTATAGGTCTAAAATTCAGCCAGCAAAAAAACGACCTATAGTTACATTAACGCCATCTAGGTTTAGGCACAAAAACACTTGGTTAGGGTTATATTGACGTCATGTGACCTGTGTTACTTTCCCAGGTCATAATTACTACAAGAAGACATAAACGTAACTATAGGTAGTTTTTACCAGCTTGGATTTTAGACTTACACTGCTGATTTTATTGTGAGGACGAGCTGAAAAAAACAGATAAACCAAATCAAACAAAAAATACACATCAGTTCTTTTAACAACATTCCTGTTTTTTTTTGGGGACAAGTCTAGTTTGTTCACATAAAGTGCTTTCAGACTGGATTCTCATGAGACATGGATTTCCATCATCCAGTCCGCAGGCTCATCTGCCAGCATGTGCTGAAATATACAGATGTTATTTTGGTGCAGATGTAGTTTGATGTCCCAGTGGACCGACCCATTCACTCTTTAGACTACTATTTTATCTGTGTTTAAAATGCAAACCTTTTACTGCTTCAAAATACATGGAAAATAATGTATGTGAATACTGTCTGTTCCTGGGGAAGTTATACAATATATTTCCACTGTTGTTTATCTTGCCTCCATGATACTTGTAAGTGTCACATTGTGTCAGGATAGATTTGAAATTGACCTTAAAATGTAATAAGATTTTTCCTTTACAAAAAAAGCAGATTTTCCTTTGACAGAGTATGTTATTATCCCTATGTCAGCCATCTGGTTGTGTTACCTTGGTTTCCTCACTGAATATTGATTTGAATGTTTATTTCTATTGTCCTTGTACAGACTGGAGGTGCAGTGCATTAGCATTTTAATGATCTGAGAAAATGTCTCTTTCATTTAAGAGGGACTAGATTATTAGAATAATGACATGAATACTTAACAACCTCAGTCTCAACATCTGACTGTGGATATCAGTTGACTTCCCTTCAGTATGAACTGTTTAACCTTTAATTCAGGATCCCTGACCAAAAATACCACCCTTCTAAGAAAAACAACAGCATCTGTTTTTAGTCATAATGCCTAATGCCAAGCAGGCGTGGTAAAGATTAAGCTTGATTTGAACCCAAAGTGAGCAGTTCCCATTAGATAAGCTGTAGTATGATGTTCAGTTTGAGGTGGGTGCCGTCACTTGATTAATATCGGACAGTTGGATTTGTGGCAGGTCAGAGATCAGATTATGGTCCACTGCTGTTGTAGTTTGATTTCCCATATGTCTACTGTCAAAAGATCCCTTATAAATTGCAACGATTTAGTTCTGATATTATTGGAGTAGGATTTCACATGACTGAGCTGTGATAGAAATGAAGACAAATCGTACGGTCTCCATCGTTCAGCGGTCTGAAGGGCCCAGATTCTTTTGCTCTCTGATCACAGTAGACTTGCATGAAGGAGTGCTTTTGTCAACATTTTGAGGCCATATTGTTTGACTGTAATGGAATCATGGATGGATAAAAGTGACTGGGGAGTTCCAGGTTCCAGGTACATTTAGTTTTGCACTGCTTCTGTTGGTAGTGTTGGAGTTATTATTATTTTTTTGGAGCAAAAACAAAACTTTTGTAGGTAGGAAGACGGGCAAGTTTGAAAATTCAAAATTGAATATTACAACATGTTACTTATTCTAAATGTAATCCCATTACTTTTCTAATTACCCAACAAAATGTACACATTACAACAAAACAACAAAATGACATGTTACTTTTCTCACTACTTACTTTCATTTCGCAGTCCGAAGGCATCAAAGGTGCCTTTAAACAACTTAAAAACCTCCACAGCCAAATGATCTTCTGTATTCTACACACGTGGAAGTCATGGTTTAACAAGCAGCTAATCTACAGTTTGGAAGTATTAACTGATCAGCAGCAGCCTGCTCAACATTAACCGCAGTGACTGCATGACATTTCATCCTCTCAGTGAGGACCCTCTCATTGTACCCCTATACACTAAGCTATCAAATTAGTGTTAAATGTTACAAAGTAATGCCTTATTGCCCAACACTGGTCGGAATGGGTCAATGAGTCAGCAAAGCATGTGACTTTTACAATGGAGACTGCTTTTCGTCCTTATTGCTCAATCATCATTAGTGTGGGATTTTATTAACCATGACCAGAATGATTCCCTAACCTTACACAAGTAGTTTTTTTAACCCAATGAACAAGTCGTTTTTTGTTTATTATCCAACAAATATGGGCACAAGATCAGTAAATACATATAAGACATATAAGGTTTGGATTGAGTATTGTTCTCCCATGTCTCGTGGGTCACTGTAGCTAGCAGAGTGATACCATGGGTCAAAAATATTTCAATCAGGAGAGACAAGTGAATAGAAAGATATTTATTGTAAATATGTAATGAACAAAATCTTAGTAATGACAAAGTCTTTGGCGCTTGAACTCCATGAGGAATCATCTCTGAACGGCTGCATATATATGTAGAGCCCCCATGAAGTCCAGACACTGGTGATGGTGATTACTGATGAGACTGAAGAGAAGATGGCAGATGGGAACAGACTGCAGATCCTGTAGATTATGGCAGAGATGGGGAGGTGGTGGGGCGCAGGAACAGCTGTATGACAGGACTGAAGCAAAGAGAGAGAGGCACATTTAAACGGACCGCTACAGGATGATAGGCTAAGGCTGAAAAGTGTGGCGTTTTGCTATTGGTTGCTGAGATTGACAGGTGACTGGCAACAGTTGAGATAACGCCCTAGACATAGAAATCTAGGTAAAAGATGAGCATGCTTGAAGGAGTCTTCTGATTGAACTTTCCCTAAACTTCATGTGTTTTGATATCCATTAGCAAAAACTTTGTTTCCAAGATTTGATCAGATCTTTCTAGAAATTATACATTCTCGCTCCATCTTCACTTTGAAAAACAGTAAGGAAGCTAAAGATGCTCACACTGGTCTTCACTGTGATTCTAAAGGCAATCACACATGACTCATTGAGTTGTTTTTGTTGCATCCAGTAGTCTGTGCCTGTCCCTTTTTCTATTGATTAGTATAAACGCTGGGAAGCTATGAAACATCTGATAGGTTAACTCGATACAGTTGATTAGATTGCTCACATGAAGGTCGTGAAAGAAACATTACTTTAAAAAAAGGGTCACAGGTTGGAGAATTTTGACAGATTATTTCCCCCTCTTATACATTTGTTTTTTGTCGATCCGCAAAGAATCCCATTAAAGTTTTAAAGCTACATGCTTCTTAGATTCAAGTGTTTTTCAAAAAAAATTATATTTATTGCTGGTCTTCAAAGAAAAGCCTTCAGATATGTTGTCTTTTCGCCGTCCCAAGGAATCACATTTTACTCGATCGATTTGACTTCATTCGATTTTAGCCCCGGCTACAAGCCCCCTTCACATCACATACAATCGTACAGCTCAGAGTGAGCTTCAGTCAGAGACATGAAAGTGTTTATTCCCTCTTACCCCAAGCTTTAAAGTGATCCCTTTCCTCCTTTATCATGTCAATACGCATAAAGTCAAGTTGACAGAGGGGGATGCTCAAGGTCAAATTGAATCGGCAAACTCTTAGAAGAAATTGATTTTTTTCAATCCAACAAATTACAGTAAGAGCTTCTCTTGATCCCTGTTTTGTCTCCATCTCTTTCTCTTTCTGTCATTTCTCCCTCTCAGGCTGTACCTCCAAGCATTTCATCCCTCAGCTATGCATATTATTTAACCTTAAGCACAGAGAATAGCTTTCTTGTTAATGGACTTTTGCAGTAGCATTTATTATGTAGTCTCAACTTTACTTGAGTCCCAGCGCTTCATGTAGAGGCTTTTAAATATTCCATTTCTACCATCTAATGAACAGTTTATTTGTTTTGCATTATTCACAGCTGAAACTTCACGGGAGGGGAAATCTCTCCCCAGCAGCTTTTGCAGTCTTGCTTTTTATTCCGTACAAAGGTTTTCACAGTTGGCGTAAAGCCACGAGACCTCGCTAAAACTCTGTCAAATCTACCAACAGTGAGAAGAGCTGTTTCCGAGTGGAGCTGCTTATGAAGATAACAATGATGGAGTCCTAAAGGCAAACAAGTTCTGAGTGACTCTCCCCGTGGCTTTGAAGTGGTGCCTATTCCCTGAGCGTGATAAGCTCAGCCGCTGCCATGTGTGTGCAGTGTGACAGTCGGGGGGAATGGGAGGTCTGCACACATCACAAGACTTTTAGTCTGTGAGCTACCGGGCTTATAGGGTTAGATAACTGGTCTTATCCCGCCTGTACGTGACCGTCATATTTTCTACCTTCATTTTTTTTTCTTTTCATCTTTCCTCACGCCTCATCTGTCCATCCAGCCAGCGGTTTACCGGGGTGTCGGCCCACCAGGAGGCCAGGTGTCTCTGGAGCAACAGGCCTACATGCTGCTGACGGAGCTAGAGAGACAGACCATGGCCTACTACCTGCTGGAGTACCAGGAGGGACACATAGGAGTGGAGCCTCTGGCCATGGCACTATTTGAGCTCTTCAACACACACGCAAAGGTATCTAAAAGATTTTTCAGGAGGAAGATCTTTGAATTTAGAGACAGTTTCAGCATTCAGGTAGTAGAACACAGAGGTGTGGATTGGAGTCACATGACATGGACTTGAGCCATGAAGACTTCATACTTGACATATTGAGAAAAGGCTTACAGCTTGACTTTAACAGCAAAGGCTTCACCTGAACGTTTCCAGTTGGGAAAGTGACTTTAGAAATGTAATAGGTTACAGATTACTAGTTACTTGGTTAGTTAATTGGTACTGTGACACCATTTAAGCCCATGCGTGCTCCAAATAAGCCCACATCATGATTTAATGTAACACTGTTACATGGAACTAGTTACTCCCCACTGCCTCAACACTGGCAGAGTCTCTCTATGTGTGGAATAAAGCTGTGTGAAGTCCTTTGTGTCTTCACAGGGCGCCATGTGAAATTAGATTCATCATTCAAAATTTCATGGCAAGATGTTTAAACAGACAGAATGACTGAAGGCCTTCCAGCCACACTGCTAGCACTGCTAAAAATAAACATTTCACTTCAGAGCGATCTCAGGATCAAGGTGAATTAACTATGAAAAGCTCAAAAGGAAAGACGAACGCAGCGAGAGGCCAGTATGATTTCCAAAGTTGGGGCAATTTAGAACAATTTTCTCTTTGTGTTGACAGTGTTCATTTGATTTCCTATTCAGTCTTACAAACATGCATTTTGAGAATATGATACAGTGATTTAACCGTTTTTACAATGTGCCTTTTGTAGGCTTTTATAGTATAGAACACATTGGAAAGATGCTGCAATCACATACAAATCCTTTATATAGTCTTTTTTTGAATGAGCTCTAATTGACTCATTTTGTCTCCAGCTGTCCATGCTGTCTGAGGTGAGGAGTCTAGTGGCTCCCCAGGACCTTGAATTGTATGACCGGCTGGTGCTGCACCGTGAGAGGGAGGCCCACCAGACCTGGCATGGAGGCCTGGGAGTTCTGCATCCACAGGGCCACTGCCTCCATGCGGCCCCTGCGGTCCACGATACAGGACACACCATCCCTGCTATGGTAAGATCTATCATCTACTGTAAATGTGTACATGTGGTAATATCAAGTGTAATAATCCCCCAATGTGAGACTATTTAAAGATGCATATCAGTTAAGTAGAGATAACCAAGCAGTGTGATCATTTTCACAGGATAAGACTTGACGGGGCAAATTAATTTTTAACTTGGTGAAAGATATTTTGCATTAACGACCACCTTGCCAAGCATTATCAGTCTTGTTACGTTGCTGGTTTAGCACATTATATGACATGAAATATTGATTCACTGCAAGCTCAAAGTAATTTAAAATCTATGTCAGCTGGCTGGAACAAAATGTTAAATTCATTTGCAATTAACAAACAGACTACTAGACGTTTGATTGCAGATCGACGTGAACGCAATCTGAGAAAAGAGAAAAGAGAGAAAATGAAAAAACCCAACACAGGTATCAAACAGACAAACTGGATGAAATAACTTTTCCCAGAGAGTAGAGCTTGGTTCAAATGTCCATAGAGAAGTCAAAGCAACTCACATCTCTTAAATGTAACAATATTCTCAATAGCAATTTGCTATACAGACTTATTGTGTTAAATCCAAAGATTATTAACCCTTACATACTTACAAGAATCCCGTCATAAAAAGTGTCTATACCAAATTTTGAACCACAGATGTGTTTAGAAAAGCATCAATAGTGGATCTGACTGATCAATAAATGTGATTAAATCTTGATTCATGTTTCAGAGAGCAGAGAGAGTGTATTTTTTAGCTTTTACACCAAAAACATCAACTATCACACAATATCATATTTTGTGCATTTTGGGCCACTTTAGGAAAAGTCATCAATTTTCAGGGTAAAAGACATTTGGGGTGTTTTTACAGCTTACTTTTGACCATCATTAGTCTGGTAAGCAGCAGTCGGGGTTGGTGACTCTCTGGTCAGCCAAAACCGGGAAATTACCTGTAATTGCTTGTCTGTACAAAACGTATCAATACTTGACCTCACTGTATTGACTCACAAGAGGAAATATTGTAACATACTGCCCCATCATCTTTTGCCTCACCCTGGTTACAGTACATCATTTGCAGTAGTTGTGCATGTGATCAAAGCATACATGACTGTACATGAGTATGAGCATGTAGACATGAGAGTGTGGTGATTCCATTCTAGTCATGTATTGGCGTTCCACATAGAGCACTGTACGTGTGTGTGTGTGTGTGTGTGTGTGTGTGTGTGTGTGTGTGTGTGTGTGTGTGTGTGTGTGTGTGTGTGTGTGTGTGTGTGTGTGTGTGTGTGTGTGTGTGTGTGTGTGTGTGTGTGTGTGTGTGTGTGTGTGTGTCCCTGCACATATCATTTGTTCCCCCTCCCTCAGTCCCACTGGCACCAGTCTTTCTCACCGACCAGCCCGTCGACTATACGGTATTGATGTTTCAGTGTGGCCCACATTAATCCACAGAGGCCTCATTCTGCCAGGTTACAGTCTGCCTCTGATCCACTTCCTCCAACAGTCTGGCCCTAGAAGACCCACATAATGTTAGAACACAGTTTGATTTTAGCTTGAGCTCCACATTCTGGCGTTCTGCCCGAGCAAAACTCCTCACACGGTTTACCCACAGGAGCTCGCAGTGCATTTGTCTTGTAATTGGCTATCTGGGGCTGCTATTAAAAGCTTGGTAGTGACAGTGTTTGCCATGGCACACCATATGTATATGTATATTTGTAATTTCCAATACAGACACACACGTTATGGCAAGTCATTCCTTATTCAGTTAGTTTTATTGTTGCGACACAATGTTATGGCACGGCATCGCCTCGTTAAATATATATTTCTATGCAGGTTGGCTGCAAGATAGTCATTTAGAACAGCCAAGAGCTGTAATTAACATAGCTCAAAATGTAGGATCATGGCAAGTCAGTGGAGGAGGGGTATCTGGAGATGTGTACTGAGAGATAGAGCTCTCTATACTGAAGCTTAAAACTGTTTTATCTCAAGGACAGCAAAATAAAAAGGAGATAGGCAAAAGAAATCAGCTGAATACAAATGTATATGGTAGTTCAGAGTTACAAATATTACAATAAAAATAAATGAAGCTGAATGTAACAGCCATGTGTGTGATACAAAAATCTATATTGAAATTTTTTTTTTAAATCCTATGATTGATTCCATTTTTATAAAAGTTATTTTATGAGGCAGAACATAATTCAGATTCAAGCTAATCTGCGTGATTCTTTCCTCTCTGTATCATCAACATCTGTAATGTGAATCGTCTCTTCCTTTGGCCTTTGGGAAAAGGAATCATTTTTCTTTATTTAGTCCTAAATTAGATAAAAATGTTTAGTACACTTCAATATTTATTCCACATTAATAATAATATCAGCAGGGTTGCGGTATTATTAGATTTTTTGATAAGCACTGGATAAAGCATTACTTGTCTTACTGCTCAGTATAGGTCGAAAAGTCTTCAACCAGGGTGCAAACAGTGGTTTAAAAAACCTTGATTGTCATGGTATTTACTGTTACCATGACGACGACGGTTGGGTAACTTTAACCCTTACATACTGTTCACATAGTGACCTAGCTTATATATAATTAGTGTAATTAATGTATTTTGTATAATTTTTTTCTTTTGGTTTAACACTTTTCATTTATGGTGTAAAAATACATTCACTATCACACTATATTATGATGATATATCTAAAGCAAGAACATAAAGCCATAAATATTTCTGTTCATTTATTGAAAATGAAGGATGCAACATATGAATGGTAGGTTTCATGATAAACTTTATCATGTACACCGACTGCAATAAAAATAAATTACTTTGAAATATTTTCATTTTTGTAGATTCTGGGCCACTTTTGGAAAAGTCGTAACATTTGCAACTTAAAGATGTTATTTAGAGTATTTGTATTGCTTTCAAATGTCAAAATGGGTCAAATTTGTAAGGGTTAAGGTAATAACCCCCTAACCCTAACCCTAACCCTAACCCATCATTTCAACCCATACCAGATCTTTCCCTAAACTTAACCAAGTGGTTTTATGCCTAAACCTAACCAAACCTGAACCACAGCACTGACACAACATTAAACATCATTATTTTTTTTCCAATTACCACCAACACATTTTAGACATTAGAAAATGTGCTTATGGTCATGTTCTATAGAGTGCAGGTATGATCAAACGTTGTTGTTGTTGTTCCATTATAAGGATTTGTTGATTAAATGATAATGAAAGGAAGATGCATCTCATGCGCCCTTTATATGACTTCTGTGGCTCCCTGAAGCCCATTTTAAAACAGCTGCAACGACACCATAAAGCTTTAAGCTTCAAATGGCCACAACAAACAAAAAAGCAGTTTCCCCACTTTGTTCTATCTGTTTCAACTTTCTGGACTCATTATGTTGTCCTATGGGGCAAATCCCATCCATTTGGCATGTGCATTAAGTAGGCTAAAGTAAACCATCAAGTTTTTATCACAGATTTAGCCCTGCAGCACTACAATACTTCATACTGCTTCTTTCAGGCTGACGGCTCTGTTGGTAGCTGGACAGAAAAAGACCAGGAGGGGATCACTAATGCCTTACAAAACATCACACTGGTATGTATCATTCTTTGTTTTATATGGCATGATTTGCACTAGCACAAAACATGAGGGGAATACACAATCATCACTTTAATGTTCATGAATAGATCTCCATGTTTGTCCATTTTTAGCAATATCTGTCAACACAGTTTTATCCACAGGACAGATCACATAACAAGACTAAAAATCCAAAGCCCCGCTGGGAGTTCTATTGAAGCTACAATGTTCACCACAGTCTGTAACATGTAAATGTGGAGAAAATGGAAGAAAAAAAACATACTGGGGCCAAAATCTGAAGTTTGCCCTGAGGGTGACACTAGAAAAAAGATCATGAAGTCATTAAAATCAAGACTTGATTCCCTCAGGAGCATTTCTCTGCACAGCACATTTCATGGCAATTTAACCATTAATTTATTCTATCTCATTTGCAATTGTAATCTTTTTGGCTTGTGGGAGGCTGTAGATGAAAGTTCATTCAGTGTCCAAACCCAAAGTTGATCTTCTGAAGAGCACGAATAACAACATCACATGTCTTAGAAACCTGGCAATGCAGAAGAGTTGACCTTGAGGTAGCACAGTCAGGTTTTTACACTGATGATGTAGAGCTCTCTAAAACTCATGGTATGATTCACTTTGCGTTAGAGGGTTAAAGTTGTAATTGTCATTAATGTTGAAAATTAGGATAACCCCTTGATATGTACCATGTCGTTTTCCGAGAGGGCCCTTAACAAAATACAACACAGCGAAAACATTCAACAAAAAATTTGACAAAACAAATAAATAATACCATTGTAAAAGACAAACAGAATACATTAAAACAAAAAGACAAAATACAACAAAAACACAACAAACATACACCATTAGTTTATTTATGTATCATTATTTCTTTGCAAATCAACCAGGACTGAAACCTAAAGGATTAATATTGTCTCATTTCACTTACCTCATGGCTCAGAGAATAGAAGTGCTTTCATGTGGGATTATCTTCTCGTCATTGACAGGGTGAACTGCAGGCTGCAGCTCAGTCTCCTCCACCGTTCAGGTCTGCTCCCATCCAGGCACAGAGCAGACAGTCCAGGGAGAAGGAGCAGAACCGGAAGCCTTCAGCCCGACTGGTGCCCAGCTCCGGCCTGCTCTTCACCGGTCCCACCCGGCTCCTCCAGGACTGCCTCCACAAGTCACTCAAATCCCTCCCCTCCATCCATCAGCCCTCCCAGGCCTCAGCCCACCACACTTGCGCCGGCCACCACACTTCCCTCAACTCCCTCCATCACACCTGCCGCAGTTCCCTCCAGCTCTCCGACTCTGAACCCCACCCCCACGTTGCTCATCACCTCCACCACCACAACCGGCCCAGTTCAGGGCACCACACCTGCCCGGGCTTCCTGCACCACCGGGACTCCTCCGGCTCGGCTAAGCTGGAGGCGTCCGTGAAGCTTTCTTCTAGATCATCCTCCTACGAGAAATCCGGCATCTTGTCGAAATCTGCATCCTCTTCCAAAGCTGCCTCACCCATGCCCTCCCCTCATCCATCACCACATCCCTCGCCATGTCCCTCCCCGTGCCCCTCTCTCATCACACCCGCTGCTCCGCCGTGTAGTCCTGACCGACCCTGCTCACCCGCTCTCGCCCAGAGAGCCGTCATTACAGATATGAACCGGCTGTCTGCAGACACTAGACAACAGCAAAGAGGTACACAGCTCTGTGTATGAGTGTGTAGTGTCCCTTGTAAAAACACATGTCACATATAACATGAAATTATAATGTATGGCACGATTGGAAAAGAGTGTGACTGTATCATACAACATCTCTCTGGTGGTTGAAAATACATTTGTCCTCTGGCAGCTTTGACTTGCTTCTGTTGTGTATGATCCATAAATTCTCAGTTCCAGCACCTACAGCAGTGGTGTCAAACATACGGCCCACCAAGAGGTCCAATTCAGCCCACTGGGTAACTTTGCAAAGTGTGAAAATTGCAGAAAAGTAATAAAATGCACCACTCTTCATTCACAGTCAAGGCTTCTGATCTTCCCTTGGATTGCAAGTCAAATCTTTTCTCTGTGCGCTTGGACACATTTTATCAGCATCTCTTTCCACCTCAGATGGTTAATTATAGGCAGCTTTATAAATTAGTTATAGTTATAGTACAGATATAATATGTATCATATACATACATATATATATATAATATTATTTATAGATTATTATGCAATGGTGTTGCTGGTCTGGCCCACTTAAGATCAAATTGGGCTGACCTACAGTAATAAAGGCTGGGTACAAATATTGGGGGGTGGGGGGTAAGGGGTGTCCTACCTCCTGCCTACTGAGTTTTGAGTCTATTGCTCACATGGTAAAATCAGCATTATGTCATTATGACCACTCAAAGCACTTTTACACTACATGTCTCATTCACCCATTCATACACATTCATACACTGATGGCACAGCAACGGGAGCAATTTGGGGTTAAGTGTCTTGCCCAAGGAACCGCCAATCTTCCAATTGTAGGATGACCGCTCTACCTCTT